>NC_057801.1:108570674-108778024 GCF_018294505.1 Triticum aestivum | reverse complement strand
ACGGCACCGCCGCCGTCTCGTCGCCAGCCGGCCGCCGCCGCGCCCTCCGGTCCCCTCGCCGCCGGCCGCTGCCTCCTTCCCCGTCGTCGCCGGTGAACAGTACCGCCGCCGCCTCGGTATCCGTGCCCGATCCAGATCTGGATCTGGGATATTTCGGTTGATTTTCTCCTCCCGAAACCCTAATTTTCGAGCAATGTTTGACTGCTTGCATCTCCACAACCGTAGCTCGGTTTTGGGCATATGATATATCAAAATCTTCGTCTCGTCATGTACATCATTTCATTCCATTGCATCATTTGCATTTGAGGTCATCTTGATGCCCAAAATGCTGTTAGAAGGAGGCTTCGTGAGTTAAATTGCAGATCCGTTAGTTCATCATGCACTTTTGTCATTTTTGCCATGTTTAATTCGTGCATGATATGCCTTTGCCCCTTTGGGATGAATTGTTAAGCATTTTGCCTTCTTTCCAGAGGTGCCACCCATGCATTTTTAGGATGTGTGTGTTGTCTTGTGCAAGCTTGCGAAGAGAGGTACCTGAGATTGCTGATTTCAGAGACTTAGTGATTTTCACTAAGTCTGGGATATTTTAGTTCATGATGCTATATGTCCAGCTTGTTTCCTAGTGATCCGTGCCTCTTTTGAGGATGATCAGTAAGGGAGTTTTGATATTTATGTTATGCTCTATCCATCCATGTCTTTGTTTACATATGTGGAGTGCTCTAGGTTGACTCAATCGAGCTCAACTTTTGCTTCGTTGTTAATCTGGGCAGATCATCAACTTGTTTGCGATTTTGCCGATGCTACCGTTAGTGTTCCATGCATGCTATGCCTTCGTTCTTGCCATGTGTAGCTAGCACATTGTGCCTTCTTGCTGGTCATATGCTTTCCTTGCCATGACTTGCACCGTAGTGAGTGCATCGAGCTCGTTTACATGCCTTCGTGAGTTATATTTCAGCGTGTCTCAGTTCTCACTAAGTCTGAAAACTGATTGTGTTCGAGCTATGTTCGTGAGCTCGGTAGAGTATTTTGTGAACCCTTTTGGCCCCAGGTCACTTTGGGTGTTTTGTTAAGCTTGTTGAGTAGCTCCATGCCATGTTATTACTTGTCATGTTCAGGTTTTGTATCATGTTGTTTTGCTGCTCCGAAGAGGGCTTCGTGATCTGAAATTCCAGGCTAGTGTTAATTTCACTAAGTCTGAAATCTGTTTTGCATATTCATTTTTTCCATGCTTGTTTGAACCTCTTAATGGATGAATTTGCCTATGTCTCAGTGCTAGTGTTTTGTTAACCATCTTGTGTAAATCACTGCCATGTATTTTGTTTTCATGTTTGGTGGTTGTAGCATATTGATTTCGTTGCATTTAGATGCCTACTTGCTGTAAATCGCAGACCGGTGTCATATCTTAAAACGCTTGCCATTTCCAAACCGTAGCTCCGATTCCAATGATCTTCGTATCGTTTTCAAGCGATTTCATCCCCTCTATCCAGTGGCACACTTGGTTTTCCAAGTTGATGCCAGGTTCATGCATTTCCTGTCATATCTTGCATTTTGCATCCCGCATCGCATCCCGCATAGCATATCATCATTTCATCATATTGCTTGGTCTTGCACGTGGTTGATTGTATCCTTGTTGCTTGTTTGTCTTGTTGGGTAGAGCCGGGAGACGAGTTCACTACCGAGGAGCCCGTTGAGTTTGCTTGTGAGGATCCAGTCAACTCTGACAACTGTGCAGGCAAGATGATCATACCCTCGAAATCACTACTATCTTTGCTATGCTAGTTTGCTCGCTCTTTTGCTTTGCCACTGCTACGATGCCTACCTTTTGCTTGTCAGCCTCCCAATTGCCATGTTGAACCTCTAACCCACCATTGTCCTAGCAAACCGTTGATTGGCTATGTTACCGCTTTGCTCAGCCCCTCTTATAGCGTTGCTAGTTGCAGGTGAAGATTGGAGGCCGTTCCTCGTTGGAACATTTATTTACTTATTGGGATATCACAATATATCTTACTTAATTAATGCATCTATATACTTGGTAAAGGGTGGAAGGCTCGGCCTTATGCCTGGTGTTTTGTTCCACTCTTGCCGCCCTAGTTTCCGTCATATCGGTGTTATGTTCCCGGATTTTGCGTCCCTTACGCGGTTGGGCTATAATGGGAACCCCTTGACAGTTCGCCTTAAGTAAAGCTCTTCCAGCAATGCCCAACATTGGTTTTACCATTCGCCACCTAGCCTTTTCTTTCCCTTGGGTCGGCCAGCCCGAGGGTCATCTTTATTTTACCCCCCCCCCCCGGGCCAGTGCTCCTCTGAGTGTTGGTCCGAACTAGAGTCCTGTGCAGCGCCCCCTCGGGGAAACTCGAGGTTTGGTTTTAGTTGTACGGAGCGCTCATCTGAGTGTGCCCTGAGAAAGAGATATGTGCAGCTCCTATCGGGATTTGTCGGCACATTCGGGCGGTGTTCTTGGTTTAGTTTTACCCTGTCGAAATGTCTTGTTGTACCGGGATACCGAGTCTGATCGGAATGTCTCGGGTGGAGGTCTATTCCTTCGTTGACCGTGAGAGCTTGCGATGGGCTAAGTTGGGACACCCCTGCAGGGATTTGATCTTTTGAAAGCCGTGCCCGCGGTTATGGGCAGATGGGAATTTGTTAACGTCCGGTTGTAGAAAATCCGAAGTTGACCTTAATTAAAATACATCAACGGCGTGTGTAACCGTGATGGTCTCTTTCCGGCGGAGTCCGGGAAGTGAACACGGTGTTGGAGTTATGCTTGACGTAGGTTGCTATAGGATCACTTCTTGATCATACTTTTATCGACCGTGCTTTGCCTTCTCTTCTCGCTCTCATTTGCGTATGTTAGCCACCATATATGCTAGTCGCTTGCTGCAGCTCCACCTCATTACTCCAT
The DNA here is from genome assembly GCF_018294505.1 of Triticum aestivum. Taxonomy (NCBI): domain Eukaryota; kingdom Viridiplantae; phylum Streptophyta; class Magnoliopsida; order Poales; family Poaceae; genus Triticum; species Triticum aestivum. The sequence goes on along the minus strand of NC_057801.1, from coordinate 108,775,122 downwards.
CCTTCCTATAAGCTTAAATAGTCTTGATCTCGCGGGTGTGAGATTGCTGAGTCCCCGTGGCTCACAGATACTTCCAAAACCAGTTTGCAGGTGCCGATGAGTTTGTGCAGTTGACGCAACCAAGCTCAGGAGGAGCTCGATGAAGATCTTGTCCGTTATGTGGTTTCGTGTTAGTTGATCAGTAGTAGAGCCCAGTTGGGGTCGATCGGGGGGCCTTTGTCGCATTTGGGGTTCTTCTTTTATTTTGGTTCCGTAGTCGGACCTTGATTGTATCTGGATGATATAATGCTTTATTCATGTAATTGTGTGAAGTGGTGATTGTAAGCCAACTATGTATCTCTTGCCCTTATGTATTACATGGGTTGTGTGAAGATTACCTCACTTGCGACATTGCTTTCAATGCGGTTATGCCTCTAAGTCGTGCTTCGACACGTGGGAGATATAGCCGCATCGAGGGCATTACAACCTGCCTTTATTTTTTAACACAAGTAGTACGCGTACGTACGTACTTGTATCCTGTTTGATCTAGGCCTTGCATTGCCATACTTCGCCACACATTTTTGCCAAGCTTGCCTAAAGTTTTCAAAATGAAAAGAAGGTACACTTGCGCACGGTTGTCGTGGTCGCACCGCACCCTCACACAGTCGCTCCTGCATGCCGCAAACCCAACCAAGGGAATGCACCCTCACTGACACGTGCTACCGCATGTGATCAAACCAAACTCAGCCATCCTACCGCTGACACATAATTTTCGTTCATATAGTATGTTTATCCAACCGCATTGTTAGGGAAGATCCGTACGGCCCATGCGGTGGTCTGTTGGGGAAGAAGAAGAGGTGAGGAAGAAGGGTTAGGAGACGTAGGATATTCATCCAACCGTCTGAAATGGTCGACTGACCCAAATGATGAAAGTCAGGTGACTTGCATAAATATATGTTTTTACACAACAAAACATCCCTAAAAACAACAACATAAAGAAAAACTATCACTGCTTGCGGAACAAGAAGACCTCTTTGTCTTTGGCTGCCGACGCGAACCAGCCGTAGCTACTAACGTTTGTCTCCGCACCGTGGTTGTCCTCGGCCTCCAGCTACTCGTTCACGCGGAGCATGTGGGCGCTCTGCACGGACGCGAGCATCGCCCGGTGATACGTCTCCAACGTATCTACTTTTCCTAACGCTTTTCCTCTTGTTTTGGACTCTAATTTGCATGATTTGAATGAAACTAACCCCGGACTAACGCTGTTTTCAGTAGAACTACCATGGTGTTATTTTTGTGCAGAAATAGAAGTTCTCGAAATGGAACGAAACTTTGCGAGGATTTTTTTACATCAAATAAGAGAATTTCTGGAGCCAGGATGGACCCGAGGGGGGCACGTGGGTGGGCACAACCCACCAGGGCGCGCCAGCTCCCCCAGGCGCGCCCAGGTGGGTGCTGCCCACCTAGTGGCCCCGCTGACCCTCAAACCGACGCTATAAAATTCCATATTTCCAGAAAAAACCAGGGAGAAAGAATTATCGTGTTTCACGAGACGGGGTCGCCGCCAAGCCCTACTCTTCCTCGGGAGGGCAGATCTAGAGTCCGTTTGGGGCTTCGGAGAGGGGGATCTTCGATCTTCGTCATCACCAACACATCTCCATCGCCAATTCCATGATGCTACCCATCGAGAGTGAGTAATTCCTTCGTAGGCTCGCTGGTCGGTGAGGAGTTGGATGAGATTCATCATGTAATCGAGTTAGTTTTGTTAGGGCTTGATCCTTAGTATCCACTATGTTCTGAGATTGATGTTCATATGACTTTGCCATGCTTAATGCTTGTCACTTTGGGTCCGGGTGCCATGATTTTAGATCTGAACCATTTATGTAATCACCATTATATCCATGTTCTAGATCCGATCTTGCAAGTTATAGTCATCTACTATGCGTTATGATCCCGCAACCCCGGAGTGATAATAGCCGGGACCACTCTCGATGATGACCGTAGTTTGAGGAGTTCATGTATTCACCGTGTGTTAATGCTTTGTTCCGGTTCTCTATTAAAAGGAGGCCTTAATATCCCTTAGTTTCCAATAGAACCCCGCTGCCACGGGGAGGGTAGGGCAAAATATGTCATGCAAGTTCTTTCCATAAGCACGTATGACTATTTACGGAATACATGCCTACATTATATTTATGAACTGGAGCTAGTGCCGTATCGCCCTAGGTTGTAACTGTCTCATGATGAATATCATCCAACGAGTCACCGATCCAATGCCTACGAATTTATCTTATATTGTTCTTGCTAAGTTACTACTGTTGCTACTGCTATCGTTACTGCTACAATATCACTACTATCACTGTTACTGTTACCGTTACTACTACTGCTATCATCAAAACTATCATACTACTGTGCTACTAATCACTTTTCTGCAGATAATTAATCTCCAGGTGTGGTTGAATTGACAACTCAACTGCTAATACCTTCAAATATTCTTTGGCTCCCCTTGTGTCGAATCTATAAATTTGGGTTGTCAAGACCTTTTTCTGGCGATGTTGCTGGGGAGCATAGCTATATTTGTTGAGTCACTTGGGATTATTATCATATTATCACTATGAAGAATCTGAAGGATGCTAAGACTATGATTTTTCCCTCAAAGACAAGGGAAGGTAAGGAACTGCCATCCAGTTCTGCTCTAGATTCACCTTCTTTTATAAGTAAACTTGCAACTCCACAACATGCTATTAATTCTGATGTGTCACAACTTATTGATGATGCTACTTCTGCTATGAATGTTATTCATGATGATGCTAGTACCTTGCTTGATGATGATGTGCCACTAGGTGAATTTCTTGATGAACAAATTGCTAAAGTAAGACAATATGATATTGTTGAATCTGATGATGAACTTGAAACTGAAAATACTGAAACACATACTAGAACTAGTCCTCATAGATATGAATTGCCAAAGGTACCGGAAGGTTATACTATGAGTGAGGAGGCAACTAGAGATATTCTTGCTTGTAAGGATAGAGATGATCTAGAGAAATTACTATGCAAGTATAAAGAAAGATCTCTGAATGCTAAAATGAAATGTGATCCTGAGTTTGCTACTGCACCTATTGTTATTGCTGATAAGGATTATGAATTCTCTGTCGACCCAGACTTAATCACTTTGGTTAAATCTGATCCTTTTAATGGTTATGAAACTGAAACTGTTGTGGCACATCTTACTAAGTTGAATGCTATAGCCACCCTTTTTGCTCATGATGAGAAGATTCACTATTACTATATTCTCAAGTTATTTCCGTTCTCATTAAAGGTTGATGCTAAAGCTTGGTACAATACTCTTGCTCCTGGTTGTGTGCGTAGTCCCCAGGATATGATCTATTACTTCTCTAAAAAATGTTTCCCTGCTCATAAGAAACAAGCTACCTTGCAGGAAATATTTAACATTGTGCAAACTGAAGAAGAGAGTCTCCCACAAGCTTGGGGGAGGCTTCTCCAATTGCTTAATGCTTTGCCTGATCATCCTCTTAAGAAAAATTAAATACTTGATATATTCTATAATGGACTAACCGATGCTTCTAGGGACTTCCTAGATAGTTGTGCTGGTTGTGTTTTTAGGGAACGAACTTTTGAACAAGCTGAAGAATTATTGAATAACATATTGAAAAATTATGATGACTGGACTCCTCCTGAAGCACCTATTAAACCCACTCTGAAGAAGAGGGGTATCTTATATCACAGTCCTAAAGATATGCAAGAGGCAAAGAAATCTATGAAGGAAAACAGTATTAAGGCCGAGGATGTTAAAACTTTACCACCTATTGAAGAAATACATGGGCTTGAAGCACCACCACCACCCAAGGTGGTAGAGGTAAAATCTTTAATGAATTTCAATGATTGTGATGATCCTCATAATAAACATCCTAGTCAATGCCTTTATGAGTTTGATAATTACATTAGAAAGCAAGATCACTTCAATGCAAATGTTATGAAACAACTGAAATACAACTCTGATATGATTGCTCGCTTAAGTGACTTGTTATTTAGAATCTTAAATGATGTTAGAGGTGTAGGAAAACATGCATCTATGGTTCAAACTCAATTAGAACAAGTTGTTAAATCTCAAATAGAGTTACTTGATGAAATGAACAATAATATAAGTGACTTTGCTGTTAGAGTAGCAACTAGAGGAGGTAAAATGACTCAGGAACCACTTTATCCTGAAGGACACCCAAAGATAATTGAACAAGATTCACAAAGAAACAACACCACTACACCTAATTCTTCTAAAAGGAAGAAGAAGAATAAAAATGATAAGACTTTGCCTGCCTCTAGTGAATCTGAAATAGAAAAATCACCTAATAATGATAATGAAGTTTCTATCTCTGATGCTGAAACTCAATCTGGTAATGAACACTCACCTTCTGATAATGAAAAAGATAATGATGAGGTTCATGAAAACACTCAACCTAATGATAAAGAACCAGATAATGATGTTGAGATAGAACCAGTTGTTGATCTTTATAACCCACAAACTAAAAATAAAAGTTATGATAAAAGAGAGTTTGTTGCTAGAAAACATGGAAAGGAAAGAGAACCATGGATTCAAAAGCCTATGCCCTTTCCACCTAAGTCAACTAAAAAGAAAGATGATGAAGAATTTGAACGCTTTGCTGAAATGATTAGGCCAGTCTTTCTGCGCACTCGCTTGACTGATATCTTGAAAATGCCTCCATATGCAAAGTACATGAAAGACATCATCACTAATAAGAGAAAAATACCAGAAACTGAAATCTCCACTATGCTTGCTAATTACGCTTTCAAAGATGGAGTACCTAAAAAACTTGGAGATCCGGGAATACCAACTATACCTTGCTACATTAAAATAAATTATGTTAAAACTACTTTATGTGATTTGGGAGCTGTTGTTAGTGTTATGCCTTTCTCTTTATATAAAAGACTTTTGAATAAACTCACACCTACTGAAATATCATTGAAAATGGCTGATAAATCTACTGCCACACCTATCGGTTTTTGTGAGGATGTGCCCGTTGTTGTTGTTGCTAATGTTACTATTCTGACTGACTTTGTTATACTTGAGATGCCCGAGGATGAAAACATGTTGATTATCCCTGATAGACCCTTCTTGAATACCGCAGGGGCTATTATTGATTGCAATAAAAGCAAGATCACTTTTCATATCAATGGTAATGAGTATTCGGTGCACTTTCCGAAGAAACAATTCCAAGTGAATGGTATTAATATTATTGAACAATCTCCGACAATCACTATTGGAAGTTTTCAACTACCTCTACCTACTGTCAAAAAGAAATATGAAATGCATATTGTTGGGGACAGTCATATCCCCATTGAGGTAACTTAGTGATTTACGAAAGTTCTTCGGTTTCATGTTAATCGGAAGTGGTTGTTAATAAGACCTGATCAACCTTATTAATGGATCATTTTTGAGAGGTATGAAGTTGATGAATTTAGTAAGCACTACCTTCTGTCCCAACTTTTTTTTCCTGTTTTTATTAGTTAAATAAGATAAAATGCCATGCTTTATCTGTTTTCTGCTTTTTTCCTGCAATAAAAAATGTCCCAAAAATAAAAGTTCTCAGAATGATCTAAAAATATGACACAATTTTTTCTGAATATTTATGAATTTCTGGTGCAAATAATACCTGAGGGAGGTGCACTAGGTGGCCACAACCCACTTGGGCACGCCAGCACCCCCAGGCGTGCCCTGGTGGGTGCTGCCCACCTGGTGGGCCCCCTCACTTACTTCTTCCTTCCACACCACCCCATTCACCTAGAAAAAATCACCAACACACACTCTCTCGTGTTCTTGCCTCCGAAACCGTAGATTTCGATCTCTTTGCTCGAAGCTCCATTTCTGAAACTGTTTCGGGGAATTGTTGCTTGGTATGTGACTCCTCCATGTGTCCAATTATTTTTTGTTTTAGTGGTTTATATTTAGAATAATTAGCTACTCTTGGTGTTACTGTAGATGAGCTTGCATGTTGAATTCTTAGAGTTCTAAGTAGTTTGAATGCTTGCTATGGCCTCTATACATCCCTATGAGTAGTTGCTATCAATCTTGTGAAGTTTTGTTGAGAAAATTTTGTGGATTAAAAATTTCAGAATTTTGTTCATAGGAAAAAGATGAATATCTTCAGGAAGTTTGCTTGCAAGAAGAACTCCAAGGGGGTTATTGGGAAGTCATCTGACAATGATCTTCATACCCCGAGGTTGGCAGAACTATGGCCGTGTGAGTAGCCTGACAATGATTTCATGGGAGAGGCCAGAATCCTCCAAGAGTTCAACAAATATGCTGCTAATGCCGTCCTCACCAACTTCATCGCAGATGAATGCAAATAGTATCATCTCCTCACAAATTCTTTTGTGCAAAACTTTTATTTTCATTCTAGGCATAATCCCCATGAGGTGTCATTTAACTTATATTTCTGCTGAACCCCGCCAGATTCCACTTACTGAATTTTGTGACATATGCACGCTTCCTTCTGATGGGGGTTTAGTAGAGCCTAGGCCCGCAGAGTTTGATGGTTTTTACCGCACTCTAACAATGGGGGTTGAGAGAGGAGTATCGGGCACTGCTGCCACTAGCTCGCAGTTTCCTGCCGTGCATTATTTTGCTTTATTTATCGCAAAGTGCTTGCTAGCGAGAGAGAAAGTGGGTTCACTTAGCGCCCCAGACTTTGCTGTTTTATGCTGTGCACTCTATGGAACAACACTTTTAGCTTGGGAGTTATTGTGGCACGTCGCCTTCACCTTAACAGATTCAAGGGCAAAATACTTGGGGGCATTTACGCTAATCGTTTGGCGACTCACTTCAATGTGCAGATACGCCAACATGATCACCCCTTGCCCAAGGTTTACCTTGACAGAACATCTATGAAGGACCACCAGTTTCTTGCTATCTGTTTGACACGAGAAAAATCTTAATAAGCACTCCGGTAGAAGGGAAGGGAAGGAGTATGGATTTCTCTCATGCGCCGGGGAAAAAGAAAAAAAATGCGGGCGTGCCAGTGTACCGTAGTACACAAAGAAAAGTGATACGGGAAACAAGTATTTCATTTATCTCTTTGGATGAACAAAATTACAAGATCCCATAAAAAAATGGTTGCGCTCCGTGGCCTACTAGCGCAGCCTGCCTGACTATGGCAATGTGCGGTCTCCTGGTTCTCGGGGCCCCGAAAAGCGCCCGGTTAATTACTCCCGCGAGTTGCTCCACGAGATACCTCCGATTAAGCCGTGTGGTCGTCTGCGTCGTCTTCGCTTCACGTTCTCCATGCATATGATGATGATGGGTGTAGGTATGGGCAGCGGCAAAGCCCATGTCCTCGTTGGTACACGTGCCGCTTAAAACATGGCTTTGTGCAAGCCACATCCGCCCTTGCCATCGCGCCTGGTCGGTCTTGACAGTGTTGATGTAGTCGGTGTTGGGGTAGCATGGATCCTGCTTGGCTCGGACTTCTTGACGATGTAGCAGCTTCGTCGGGGTACGCAAGGGGTTGCCTCACGGGAGTATTCTTTTGTGAAGACCGGCGTCGGTGTGAAACCAACGCACACTCACATCGGCATGGCCGGTGTGGTTGGTGCCTCGTATCGACTAGACGCCGAGGTTACGACGGTCTGTGAAGACAGAGGCTCCGCCTCACGAGACCGTGGAAGGTAACATCTTAGAGGGGCGTGGTGGATGCCTCGTCTTGGCCAGACGCCGTATTCAGTGGTCTGCCAAAACAAGGATCACGCCGCGGGGCCGAAGAAAGGTAACATTATGGAGGGGCGTGGTTGATGCCTCATCTCAGCTAGACGCCATATTCGGTGGTCTGCTAAGACAAGGATCACGCCACCCATACGAGAAACGAGACTTGATGCAATGAAGGTTGCACCTCGTCTCGTCTGGACGCCGTATTCGGTGGTCCACCAAGACAAGGGCACAACATCGCGGTGCCGAAGAAAGGTGACATCATGGAACGGCGTGGTTGATGCCTCGTCCTAGCTAGACGCCGTATTCGGTGGTCTGCTAAGACAAGGAGCATGCTGCCTGTACGTTGTGACCTGTACGCCATGAAGAGTGCACCTCATCTCGGCTGGACGCTGTATTAGGTGGTCCGCCAAGACAAAGGAAACACATCGCGGGGATCATGCTAAGGGTTGGTGAAGACGTGTCATCGCGTAACACCATCTTCTTCGTATTGCGGCCTCCGTGTTGCGGGCAGCACCGGGGGCGTATGTCATCTTCATGGGCTCCAGGTCGCGGGCTCCATCTTGATGAGGTAGACATCGGCGGTGTCATCCCGCGAGCTCCTTGCCTCCGTCCACCGCGGCACCAGCTTGATGATGTTGACGATGACCGTCGTCCTAGCAAGCTCGACACCACGATCCTCTGCAGCACCAAGTTGATGATGTTAGCGATGGGCGTCGTCTTGGCGAGCTCCGTATCGCCATCCTCCGCGGCACGCGGCGGCATCCTCGCGGGCTCCACACCTCCGTCCTCCATGGCGCCTGTTTGATGAAGACGACGGGCGTCGTCCTGGCGAGCTCCATGTCGCCATCCTCCATGGCACGGCGGCGCATCCTCGCGAGCTCCACACCGCAGTCCTCCATGGCGCCTGTTTGATGAAGACAACGTGCTTCGTCCTGGCGAGCTCCGTGTCGCCATCCTCCGTGGCACGGCGGCGACATCCTCGCGAGCTCCACACCACGGTCCTCCGCGGCACCGGGTTGATGATCTTGGTGATGGGCCTGGTGGTGTTGATGTAGTCTACTGGTCCGGCTTTTCGTAATCCACCGCCTGCATTGTATCTAGTACAAGAAGAGCGCCGCATCGTCCGTGGCCACATCCGTCGGGTGTGTCGTCATCCGCCGCCTCCATTGCACCGGGTATGAGAAGAGAGCCACATCGTCCGCGGCCACCTCCGTTGGGCGCGTCGTGCACCGCCTCCATTGCACTAGGTACGAGAAGAGCGTCGCGGTCTTTCCCACTGGGCGAGTCGTCCGCCACCTCCGTTGCACCTGGTACATGAAAAACAAAGAAAAAACATACGTACCATAGAGAAAGAAGAGTGCCCAGCCATTATTTCGTCGGCGTGCTCAGCTCCATGACATGTCAGCTTCCTCAATGGAACGCGTCCGCAGTCGCAGCGCTGGGCTCGTTCTCTTCATCTCGGTCTCCCAGTTGATGGCTTTGCTGCTGGCGGATGCATTGCCTCTGGCTGTGTGAGGGTACCGTATGTGCCCTTGCGTGCATGTGCCATGCAACGCATATGTACTTGCACCATCGTGAGCCAGACCGCCGTACACGCCGCCGCCGGCGATGCATCTCGCCTGGCTGGCTTCCGTTTCCTCTCCTCCCCCGGTTGCGTGAGATCTCAGACCTCCTCTACGCTGCCTCCAGGGGCGCGTCGCTGCCCCGGTTTGGACGGCTCCTCCTTGTATTTATACGCTGAGGGATAGGGGCTGGCGCCTCATCCAAGTTGATCTGATCGGGCAGGTGTATAGAACGCAATCTGAATCTCAGCGGCAATTGCAACAGATCGCCCAGACACGTTGATGATCCTCTCAGTTTCCTTTTCTGATCAGCTTTCCTTCGGTAGTGCAATTATAATTTCTTGCTTGGCCCGCCTGCATTTATTTAGTTTAGAACAAAATCAAGAAAAAAAACTTACCTGATCAGTTATCAGCCGTACGCAGGATTGCCCTCTAGCAGCGGCTATGTGATTTCCATGCCAAAGATACGCCCGCGTATTCGGGTATGTACGAAGGTACACGTGCTGCCGGCCGGCGCACCGAACACCTGAATACGTACTCATACACATGGTTACTCATACGCATGTATTTGTAGGTACTACCTGCTGTGCACATACACCATATACATAGTCATATACTTATATGCTTATCCTTCAAATGCATGCATGGATGGCTACGTGTTCTAATTGACTCCATGCACTAATTTAATAGCCAAGAAGCATGCATGTGCAAGACAACTGGTGCACATTTCCTTCTCTGTGTCGAATCCATTGATGCATGCTACTTCTGTGTATGGCCTTGTATCCATGCAAGCACGTAGACAATTTTGCCATGCACAAGGTACAAAGCTAGCTACCCCATGAATAGATATGTCTCTTCCCGTGCATCCTATCATTGAAAAAAAAAATCTCTTCTTTGTTACAAAAACACGTCGGACACTATCGATCGCCTTGATCTTGACTTGCCTTACAATTTAGTTTTTATTGAGGAAACTCATGATGTTATCCCCTTGCCTATGCCTGCTTTGTTTGATCATGTTGCCAGGAACGGATACAGAATTATGCCTGAGGACATTGTCGCTTACTTGAACAACCTGGCGGCAGCACCGGTGGAGCCTCAGCAGTGGGACCCTATGCTGCCTGCTCCCCAGCACTTCAACTTTGGACCTCACGGCTTCTACGACTGGTGATTACCAAGCTAGGCCAAAAGCCCGAGCTTGGGGGAGTACGTATTCCCACCGATATTACATTCATGTTCACACATTTCATTCCAGTTGTCGGTGTCCACACTTTTTCATTATATCATCTATGCTTAATTGACTTTTCTTGCTTTCTTCTTGTGTGTTTGAAAAAACTTTGAGAAAATCCAAAAATATGTTTCTTGCTTATTTTTGAGTTCTCTTTCTAGTTTAAATTATTGTAGCACTAAAAAGAAAACCCAAAAAGATTTCCTTGTTCTTCTTTTACTTGTTCGGAGCATTCCCGTGTAGATAGTTTTTCTCGTTTTTGCTTTTCCCTTTTTCATTTTCTTGCTTTCAAAAAATCAAAAACTCCAAAAATATTTCAGCGTGTTTCTCTGAACTTCCTTTTCTTATATCGAGTCTTACTGAGGAGAAGACCACGATGAAAATGTTGAGTGGCTCTCATTTGCATTATGTTGATCTAACAAGAGCCCATATTACCTTGTCTTCTCCTTTTGAATAAATGTTTGCAGATTCCAGCTTAGTCCACAACACTCTTGCAATATTATTATTTCAAATCATTCGGTCGTGCAAGTGAAAGGCAATAATGATGATATTAGATGAACTGGCCGTGGCAGAGAGAAACGGGTATGAACTCGACTTGTTTTGTTTTTGTAAATATGTTTAACCTAGTATCCATGCTTCAGCCTATTATGATCAAACATGTTTGCAATGACAATTAGAGATTATAGTTTCTAAAGCATGCATAAGTAGCTAGGAGTGAATAATGATGGCGATATTAGATGAACTGGCCATGGCAGAGAGAAACGGGTATGAACTCAACTTGTTCTGTTTTTGTAAATATGTTTAACCTAGTATCCATGCTTCAGCCTATTATGATGAAACATGTTTGCAATGACAATTAGAGATTATAGTTTCTCATGCCATGCATAAGTAGCTAGGAGTGAATAATGATTTATCTTGGATATCAACATTGCGTTAAAATGATTGTGATGTAGTATGATGATATGTATCCTCCTCTGAATGTTAGTGGCTTGACTTGGCACATGTTCATGCATGTAGTTGAATCAAAACCAACATAGCCTCTCCTACTCATGCTAGTATCCAATGTTACTTATGCATAATGCATGTTCATGACCGTTGCTGCTCTCTAGCTAGCCGCTTCTCAACCTAATTGCTAGCCTTTGCCTGTACTAAGTGGGAACTCTGCTTGTACATCAAAAACCTGGAACCCAAGTTATTCCAGATGAGTCCACCATACCTACCTATATGCGGTATTACCCTGCCGTCCTAAGTAAATTTGCATCTGCCACCTCTAAAAACTTCAAATAGATATCCTTTTTGTGTGACTGGATTGTTCATGGAATGACAAGAGGTAGTCGGTATCTTTCATGCTAAGCGGGTTATTCTCAGGTCGAGTGTTTATTCACTCGCTATCGCACGATAAAAGGGCGGTAATAGGGATGCCCAGTCCCAAACTGCAAAAAGAAAAGAGCTCACAAATAATCAAACAAAAACTCCCAATGGAGTCATAACCTTTACATTTCCGCTTGAGCACCGCCACTAGTGTGCTTAGCATGGAAGATATTGATAATTGATGGTCATGAAGTGAATAAGAAGAGTGCATGTCTCAAAATATCATTTGCCTCTGTTTGAAAAACTTGAGCTCTGGCACCTCTGCAAATCACTGCTTCCCTATGCGAAGGGACTATCTATATACTTTTATGTTGTGTCATCACCTTCTCAAATAAGTGCCAGAACCTGAGAGCACTGTTGTCATGCTGATACATTGTGTTAGCTAATGTTGGGTGCATCATGACTGGATCTTTTCTACCATGAATTACAATGTTTAGTCGCTGCTTGAACTTTAGGGGTGCTCTGCATTTATGTTTTGCAGTCACAGAAAGGGCTAGCGAGATACCACTATTGTCATATTATATCATGGTTGTTTTGGCAACATGTTGCTGTTTGAGATATATTATTATTGCTCTCTAGTTGATTATGTCATTGATACGAGTTAATATAATCTTTAAGAGTTATTGTTGACATGGTTAGTTATAATCCTTGCTGAAAACCTGGGTGTTGTTTAAGCTTATTTATGAAAGAAGAGCAAAAGAGTTCGTAAAAGTTTTTCTTTTTCACTTTCAGTTTATCAACTGAATTGCTTGAGGACAAGCAAAGGTTTAAGCTTGGGGGAGTTGATACGTCTCCAATGTATCTACTTTTCCTAACACTTTTCCTCTTGTTATGGACTCTAATTTGCATGAGTTGAATGAAACTAACCCCGGACTGACGTTGTTTTCAGCAGAACTACCATGGTGTTATTTTTGTGCAGAAATAAAAGCTCTCGGAATGGAACGAAACTTTGCGAGTATCAAATAAGAGAATTTCTGGAGCCAGGATGAGGGGGGCACCTGGGTGGGCACAACCCACTAGGGCGCGCCAGCCCCCTAGATGCGCCCAGGTGGGTGCTGCCCACCTGGTGGCCCCGCTGACCCTCCAACCAATGCTATAATGTCCCATATTTCCAGAAAAAAATCAAGGAGAAAGAATTATCATGTTTCACGAGACGGAGCCGCCGCCAAGCCCTGTTCTTCCTCCGGAGGGCAGATCTAGAGCCCGTTTGGGGCTCCGATGAGTGGGATCTTTGATCTTCGTCATCACCAACACATCTCCATCACCAATTCCATGATGCTCCCCATCGGGAGTGAGTAATTCCTTCGTAGGCTTATTGGTCGGTGAGGAGTTGGATGAGATTCATCATGTAATCGAGTTAGTTTTGTTAGGGCTTGATCCCTAGTATCCACTATGTTCTAACATTGATGTTGCTATGACTTTGCCATGCTTAATGCTTGTCACTTTGGGCCCGGGTGCCATGATTTCAGATCTGAATCGTTTATGTTATCACCATTATATCCATGTTCTAGATCCGGTCTTGCAAGTTATAGTCACCTACTACATGTTATGATCCGGCAACCCCGGAGTGACAATAGTCGGGACCACTCCCGATGATGACCATAGTTTTAGGAGTTCATGTATTCACCGTGTGTTAATGCTTTGTTCCGGTTATCTATTAAAAGAAGGCCTTAATATCCCATAGTTTCCAATAGGACTCCGCTGCCACCGGAGGGTAGGACAAAAGATGTCATGCAAGTTCTTTCCATAAGCACGCATGACTATTTACGGAATACATGCCTACATTATATTTATGAACTGGAGCTAGTGGCGTATCGCCCTAGGTTATAACTGTCTGATGATGAATATCATCCAACGAGTCACCGATCCAATGCCTACGAATTTATCTTATATTGTTCTTGCTAAGTGAAAGTGCTAGTTATCGACTAGAGGGGGGGGTGAATAATCGATTTTTATCAAAGTCTTCAAAACATGGTAGTTTCGAAGACAAACAATAGAAATGACCAAATTGATATGCAGCGGAAGATAAACTACAACAAGCAAGCCATAGTCAAGTATTCAATAGTGTTAACGTATGAAGACTAATAGCAGCTAGGTAGTAGGATCGGGATGGAAGATAGTATGAAGCCAATCAACAATAGTAGTCAAGCAATGAAGTCAATCAGATAAGACAGATAAGCAATGACTTCACAAAGACAAACTCAAAGTAAAGGAGGGAAGAGATAGAACCAGTCACTTGTCGAAGACACATGATTTGTTGGACCAGTTCCAGTTACTGTGACAACTGTACGTCTGGTTAGGGAGGCTGAGATTCAACTCAGAAGACCGTGTCTTCACCTTATTCCCCTTGAGCTAAGGACACTTAGTCCTCGCCCAATCACTATGGTAAGCCTTCAAGGTAGACTTCCGAACCTTCACAGACTTCGTTCACCCGGCAATCCACAATGACTCATGGATGCTCAGAACGTGATGCCTAACCGGCTGGAGGATACACAGTCCTCAAGTGTAATAAGTCTTCAGGTCACACAGACAGAAAGACTTCAGTGATGCCTAACACTCTTTGGCTCTGGGTGTTTGGGCTTTGTCCTTGCAAGGATTTCTCTCTCAAAGGCTTCGAGGTGGGTTGCTCTCAAAACGACAAAAGCCGTAAACTAACTCTGAGCAGCCACCAATTTATGGTGTAGAGGGTGGGCTATTTATAGCCACAAGGCAACCCGACCTGATTTGTCCGAAATGACCCTGGGTCACTAAGGAACTGACACGTGTTCCAACGGTCAGATTTCAAACACACGCGACAACTTTACTTGGGCTACAAGCAAAGTTGACTCATCCAGCTCTGGATAAGATTTGCTCTCATTGTCTTCGCTCGAAGACATAGGATTTGGGTTAAGCATCACTTCAGTCACTCTGACTTAGTTCACTTGGACCCCACTTAACAGTACGGTGGTTCCTATGACTCAACAAAGAAGAAAAGGAGGCAACAAAACCACACAGTCTTCGCGCTCCATAGTCTACACGCAATGTCTTCTCATGTCATAGTCTTCAATATGAATATCTTCTCATACCACCATTGTCTTCAGTGTCTTCATACATTTTTAGGGGTCATCTCCGGTAGGTAAACCGAATCATTGAGGGACACTACCTGCGTTATCCTGCAATTCTCACAAACGCATTAGTCCCTCAACCAACTTTGTCGTCAATACTCCAAAACCAACTAGGGGTGGCAATAGATGCACTTACAATCTCCCCCTTTTTGGTGATTGATGACAAACTGGTTGAAGTTTTCAACGGGGATAAAGTATGTGAAATTGTAAAGGATAGGAAATTGTCTTCATAAGTAGCAAGGGCTCCCCCTGAAGATGTGCATATAAGTAATTTTGCTTTTGGAATGCAAATGCACATGGCAGGTTTTACTTGTGGAGATCCACTTCAACTTATGAAGATAATTCATCATGCATGAAATGATATAGCAAATAGGATGACATGCATAATGAAAAATGGACGTCTGCAGGATGATCTAAGTGCGGAAGTTATCATCGCACATGAGGAATTTATCATCGCATCACAGTAAAGCAAATAAGTAGCAGACGACCATCAAGTTTAGGTGTTACAACTCAAAGAACCAAATGTTTTAAAAAGCCAGAGTTTTAAGCACAAGGCAAAATATAATGCAACCGCCCATATGAACCCGCTTGAAGACTGTCAACTCATACGCTTCTCCCCCTTTTGTCAGTAAGGACCAAAAAGGTTTGAAGACATAGAGCATCTACTCGTTGTCACGAGTAGGTGAAGCAGCAGGGTTATCGTCGTTGGTTGGCGGTGCAGACGAACTTGGTGCAGTGTTGATGCGTGCAGTAGTAGGAGGTGGTGAAGTAGCATCATCTTCGTCATCGATCACTCTGGCATTGACAGTTGCCGCGGAGGAAGAATATTCAGAGTCTTCAAGAGATGGAGTGCGATGTAGGACAGCAGTCCGTGGAGGAGTGGAGTCAAACTGGAATCTTTTAGTGAAGCCATCGTCTTGAAGATCTGCTTCAGCACTAAGCAGGATCAAGCTCTTCCATGATCGCCGGCAAGTTTCATGAGCAACAAAGGCATTCTTGGTGGCAAGGTTACGAATGCGATTGACATCCACCAAGAGGCTTTGCATCTGTCTTTTGAGCCAAAAGTGATGTTTATCCTGTTTCTGATGAAGGACCACAAGAAGTTCTCGATCATTGAGAACGCGAGAACGCTTCCGAGGCCTTTGTGTAATGGTGCTTTCAGTGGCTTCAGTAGGTGCTCGATGAGGCAGACGAGTATTTCCAGCCAATGGATAGATTCGTGTTGCTGCTTGAACACCTTCAATGGGTTGAGTGAAGCTTTGGTGCTCGACATTCTGAAGACAAAGAGGCTTCTTGGCAGGGTCAGAGTATATAGATTCAACTGACATATCAACCTCGGGTAAAAAGATCAGATGATTGCGAGCATATGGTTGATAGTTGACTGATGAGTGTCGCTTGATGAGGCGCATGCCCCATGGAGCATAAAACTTCAGACCAAACAGATCAGATCCAGAAGCAGCAAGTTGCCTGATGAAGAATTCTTGAGTATTGAAGCTGATGCCATTGAGAATGTAGAAGACCAAACTCTTCATAGCTCCTTCAAGCTTGGCCGCTGATGAATGTCCTTTGATAGGCCATAGAGTTCGCCTGATAATATGATATATTGTGCGTGGCAGATACTCAAGGTCTTTAACAAAGAACTTTGTTCGATATTCAGCGTCAGATGGCAAGGGCTTCATCATGCTCAACATCTGGCTCATGTTGGGTTCTGGCTTATGGAAGATGCTCTCCAATGCATTGCGGTGTAGCTGACAATCAGACTCATATAGCTCGCCAGGAGTGGCTAGCCCTGTAAGCTCAATGATGGCAAGAGCTTTGGCTTCATAATGAACGTTTCTTGTCATCCATTCGAGGACCCATGTCTTGATATCTCTGTTGTAGCCGCGAATGTGTAGAGTAGCATAGAATTGAAGCAATAGCTCTTCATTCCAATGTTCTTTGTCTGTGACAAAGTTGAGCAGACCAGCATCACGAAAGCAATCAAGTGCTTCTTCTAAGCACGGCAGTCCAGCAATGGCTTCATTGTCAAGGCGCATATGAGGGAAAATGCGCCCTTGATCATATAGAACGCATGAGTAATAGCTTCTCTGCTGATAGCTCCAGAACCGATCTGATGATATCCTTGGCTTTGAGTAAGGGTTCTTGGCGCTGTCAAAGAAGGTATTGTGGATTTTGAAGCCATTAGCATTGAAGGACCCTGGTGAGTTTGCAGTACCTGGAAACCTTGGCAGTCTTGGCTTGGGCTTCTGGACCTGAGGCCTATGCTCAACATGATAATCAAATTGAGGTCCAGAGGTAGTAGGAGGAGGTACCAGAATGGGCCATCGAACAGTGGTTAGCTGACCATGGCTGTATGCTTGCTCAACTGTATGGGGCCTTGGTGGCGGAACTGGAGCAGGGGCAACAGCTGAGGCTTCAGGCTGCACAACAGGTGCTTCAGGAGTAGTTGCCTCATTAGCTTCAGGTGCAGTGGCCTCATTAGCTTCAGGTGCAGTGGCCTCATTAGCTTCAGGCACACTGGTTGGTTCAAGCTCCACATTAGCGTCAGTCATGACAACGTCATCGGCTTCATTTGCGTTGGTGGTGGCAGCTTCAACATTTTCAACCTCCTCTTGATGAACAGGAGGGTCGGGCACTGGCACGTTCATATCAGGGACACATATGTCTTCTTGATTTTCTTCGGCTGATGCAGCCGGAATGTCTTCAGCAGCTTGGGCTTCAGACATGGAGACATTCACAGTTGGAGTGGGTTCAGAAAATACTTGACGTGCAACAGGTTGGCGTTGCACTTCTCCTTCTTGAATGCTCGACAGAGGGACTTGAGGCCTTTGTCCTTTGCGAAGCCTATGAAATGCTGGCAACGCCTTTGGAGATGGAGTTGGCTGGGCCTCAAAGTCTTCATCTTCTTCTTGCACGGGTGGTGTAGCTTGTTGTTGTTGTTGGGGAGTACTTGGGGAGTCTTGTTGCTATGGGTGATCAGCCCACGATGCATCCTGAGCAATTGGCGTCAGAGGACGACCAATGCTGATGAGTTCGCTATTCGTAAGAACAGGCGATGATACCATGTTGTGTTCGATCTGAGGAAGAACTTCATCATCTTCAACATTGTCATCATGACCAATGTCTTCAGCAGCGGTGGGTTCAGCTGCTGGTATATCTTCAGCTTCATGAGCCTCTGTGGAAGCAGACTCATGAACTATCATCCTTCTTTCTTGATGTTCTGACGCAGGGCGAACCACTGAAATGGGTTCAACAACTAAGGGCTCTGTGGGAGCAGCCCTAGTCTTCTTGGTCTTGCGCTTCTTCTTGGAGGGAGCGGCATCAGAGGCTTCAGTATTCTTCCTCTTTCTGGCTTCAGCCTCGGTAGCCCTCGTCTTCTTCTATTCTGAAGCGGTTGTGGTGACCTTTGGCTTCGAGCCAGTCATGCTGCTGGGGAAGATAATGCGAGGGGCTTCTTGGCTTGAAGGTGCAGGCTGGTCAGCAGGAAGCTTCTTCTTTTTCTTTGCAGCCATCCTGGGGTCAATGTCAGGACGGCCAAGTGACTTGCGCTTCTCAGCCTCATTGTAGGCAAGCACACACTTATCAGCCAAACTCTTCATGCGCTCACGAGAGCCTTGAGCTTCTTGGCGCTTCTTCAGAAAAGCTTCTTTAAGCTCATGCAGCATGACCTTGAAATTTCTGACGTCTTGAACACTGAGCTTCGCCACATGCTTCTTGAATTGAGCCTTCTCATAATCAATTTTGTTCTTCAGCTCAACGATGCGCTGAGCAAGAGCTAGCTCAGAAGCAATGGCGCCATTGAAAGAGACGCTGAGGCCAATGGGAAGCTGCAAATCTTCAAAGCTTAGATTGAGGGTGTCGAACCACTCATCAATGAAGTTATGGATGATTGCCACATCAAAGAGAGGCAAGTTGTTGAAGATTTCTGCTTCTTCCTTGCTCTTTGTTAGTTGCTCAAGGGCATCATCAGCAAGATCTTCATCATTGGACAGATCAATGGGTTCTTCGCGCAGAATGGCGGCAGGAGTCAAGGCTTGATCAGTATGCCTGACAAGTTGCTTTTTCTTCTCCGTCTTCTTGGAGATGCGGGATTGATCTTCAGACTGCACACTGGCTTCAGGAGGTGCAGTGGCCAGTGGCTTCACACGAGAAGCTTTTGGAGGTGCAACTGATGATTAGGCCTTAATCTTCTTTGGCTTCTGCAGCTTTGGAGGAGGAGCTGGGGCTTCATCAGTGTCAGCATCATTATTAGAATGATCTACTCTGGCACCCTGAACCAAGATGTAGGTGATGAGGCCATCAAGGTTGGAGAAGGGGCCGATGACATTGGGTTCTGCATCACGAGAGCCATCAGCACGAGGAGCAGAGGGACCAGGGTTGAAGTCTGGTCCCAATGACTTCTTGTTTTCCTTGGCCGAAGCCTTTGCGTGCTGGAAGTTGCGCTTGAAGAGAGCATCATCACGACACTAGAGTAATGATGTGGGATCGGCATTCTCACGCTGAGGTCCATGGACCATGCAAGGATAGAAATCTTGTGCAATAGCTTCAGCTCTGTTCTTGGGTTGAAGACCTCGATAGAGAATATCGCCCCAAGGACTCTTGATTGCATTCTTCTCTGCATATTCCTTGGTTACGAACTTGTACTTGAACCACTCTTCAGCCCAATAGCGTCGAATCCATTGGATTCGTGTCTTGCGCTGATGATATGTCTCTTCAGGATCTGTCTTGTAGAGCTCTGCTAGGTCATCAGGCAGATCTTTGGATGTTCCTTCTCGGTGCTGTCTGCCACCCTTCCTTGCTGATTTTTCTGCAGCCATGAACTTCAAACTGAATGGCTTCAATATGTTCAATGGCTTCAGAGACTTTCGCTTGCTGGTCAAGCAGGAACTGGCTTTAGGAGAATTGATATGATGCTGTAAGTATTCTGCAAACGAATGCAGACTATGAGAACCAAGGGATTCTCCCACAGACATGTACCTGTGACAGCATTAGAGATGCGAGGGAAGGGGAAGAGGTCATATGCATTCTCAGAAGATTTTGAAGATAAATCAGTTTGAAGACATTGACCTCATGATGCAAAGACATTCACTTATATGAGGTGAGTTGGTTCCAGATTTGTACCAATTCGTGAATAAGTACAAGTGAGGAATCAAACTAGATATGAAATCTAAGTGAATAGACTAGGCATTATGAGATGTAGACAGAATAGATCTAACATTGAGCAGGTAGAAACCACTTTCGGTAAATAGGATGAATCTATGAAGATCAAAAAGGTGGTAAAAATAGAGTTATAATTACCGCACGAAGAACTGCTAGATGGGATGAATAGGAGACCGAGCAGTTCAGCCCACCATGCCCTAACTTGGAGACGGAGGACACCTACGGCGATGGCAGAGAGGACGATGTCCGCGGCCGGCGTGAGGACGGCGTCGGAGAAGTCGCGGCAGCTAAGCGCTTTGTCGCCGGCGTCGTTGAGAGCTAGCGGTGGCGCTAGGGTTTTGACGAGGTGGAGAGGTGGAAGAAGGTTTTCTTGACCGCAGGGGACACGTGTTTATAAGTAGGTGCGCGACACTGCGCAATTACGCAGGTGCCCCTGTCTGTTCACATCCGTGGGACACGTGGCAAGCATGCAACATACTCAGAGTTGTCCCACGTTCCCACGCCCGCCAGGCATGTCGAAGAGTTGTTCCGGCTTCTCCGGATTTCAATATTAAGGATAAGTCATTTAAAACAAATTTAATGTTTGTCTCTTTGCCTTCTGCTGACTAGGACGCAGAGAAGACATTCGACAGTTTCAATAGAATGCATATGATTTGGATAGATAGAGTTTGAGATAGAAAGCATAGAGAGGTTAGGGTCCGATCACTTTCACTTAGTTCAAAGGATTCAACTTGAAGACATAGCTATAAGTGAATGCTGTAGAGGACAGAACACTAGTATATATATATATATATATATATATATATATATATATATATATATATATATATATATATATATATGGAATCAAATCATCATAGCACATATAATCATGAAGATAAATTGAAACTGAAAACAAACCAAATGCGAAGTTTTTTGCAAAAGTAACGCCATGAGTGAAACACTTCAAACAGAGAAATTTGGTGGTGGCGTTACCCACCGTATAGGAAGTATTAGACCCAGACACGACACACAATTATCGTGGCGCTCCGAAGTCAAATTCCATGTTAATGTATTCACACTCAGAGTGTAAGTCTTCATTGATTGAAGATATACATTACTTTGTGTGTTGCACATCTAAGTCATCAACATGCATAAGTGTTAGGATGTGTGCCTGATCACAGGACATTAGAGGATTCCAAGATATTTAGCTCACATCGTAACTTGCAAAACCTTTTCTCATCCAAGGGCTTTGTGAAGATATCTGCAAGTTGCTCTTCAGTGTTGATGTGAATGATATCGATATCCTTCTTCATGACATGATCTCTGAGAAAGTGATGACGAATTTCAATGTGCTTTGTCTTTGAGTGTTGGACTGGATTGTTGGCTATCTTGATGGCACTCTCGTTGTCGCAGAAGAGAGGTACTTGTTTCAGGTTGATGCCATAGTCCTTGAGAGTTTGCTTCATCCATAGAAGCTGAGCACAATAGGAACCAGCATCAATATATTCAGATTCAACAGTTGAGAGTGATACACAATTCTGCTTCTTTGAAGACCAACAGACAAGTGATCGACCAAGAAAATGACATGTGCCTGATGTAGACTTGCGATCCACCTTGTCACCAGCATAATCAGCATCTGAGAATCCAACAAAATAAAATTTTGAGCCCTTGGTATACCATAATCCGAGTGTTGGGGTGTACCAAATATCGAAGAATTCGCTTCACAGCTAAGTGATGTGATTCCTTTGGTGCCGCTTGGAATCGAGCACACATGCAAACACTAAGCATAATATCTGGCCTAGATGCACATAGATAAAGTAAAGAACCAATCATGGAGCGGTATACCTTTTGATCGAACTCTTTACCATTGTCGTCGGGACCAAGGTGGTGTTTGGCTGGCATTGGCGTCGTATAACCTTTGCAGTCTTCCATTCCAAACTTCTTCAGACAATCTTTGAGGTATTTTTCTTGAGATATGAAGATGCCATTGCTTTGCTGACGAATTTGAAGACCAAGGAAGAACTTCAGTTCTCCCATCATGGACATCTGATATTGCTCTTGCATCATGTATCCAAACTCATCACTATACTTCTGGTTGGTGCAGCCGAAGATAATGTCATCCACATATATTTGGCACACAAACAGTTCGCCATCATATATGTCTTCGTGAAGAGTGTGGGATCGAGGGATCCTGGTTTGAAGCCTTTGCTCTTCAGGAAGTCTTTGATCGTATCATACCATGCGCGAGGAGCTTGTTTGAGGCCATACAGTGCTTTGTTTAGCTTGTACACCATATCAGGATGTTTTGGATCTTCAAAGCCAGGTGGTTGAGCGACATATACTTCTTCTTCAATCTTGCCATTGAGAAATGCACTCTTCACATCCATTTGATATAGCAAGATGTTGTGATGATTAGCATAGGCTAGCAGTATGCGAATAGCTTCAAGCCTAGCAAGAGGAGCAAATGTTTCATCGAAGTCAATTCGTTCAACTTGAGTATATCCTTGAGCCACAAGATGTGCTTTGTTTCTGACGACTTGACCATGCTCATCTTGCTTGTTTCGATATATCCATTTCGTTCCAATAATGTTATGCTTGCGAGGGTCAGGTCGCTTGACAAGTTCCCAAACATTATTCAGCTTGAACGGTTGAAGTTCTTCTTGCATGGTTTGAATCCATTCAGGTTCCATAAAAGCTTTAGCAACTTTCTTGGGTTCTGATATTGACACAAATGAAAAGTGCCCACAGAAGTTTGCTAACTGTGTTGCTCTTGAGTGAGTAAGCGGACCAGGCGCATTGATGTTATCAATTATCTTCTCAATTTGTACTTCATTTGCAACACGAGGATGAACTGGACGAAGACCTTGCTCATGCTGATCATTGTCATCATTGGAAGTATTGTCTTCGGTCTGAGCATTGTCTTCAGGTTGGTTTGGTGCAGAAATGATAAGTTCCTCTTCAGGCTGTGCTTCAGAGGGCATGCTCTCACCAGTTCCCATCAACTTGATAGATTCACAGGAAGGAGCTTCATCAAGTGTACTTGGCAGAATTTCTCTTTGTGAACCATTGGTTTCATCAAATCGCACATCCACTGTTTCAACGATTTTGTAGTGGAAGAGGTTGAAGACTCTGCAAGAGTGTGAATCCTTTCCATAGCCAAGCATGAAGCCTTCGTGAGCTTTGGGTTCAAACCTTGACTTGTGATGGGGATCCTTGATCCAACACCTAGCACCAAAGACTCTGAAGTAGCTGACGTTTGGCTTCTTGCTAGTAAGGAGCTCATAGGATGTTTTGCCCAGAAGCTTGTGGATGTAAACACGGTTGATGATGTGACGTGCAGTATCAATAGCTTCAGGCCAGAACTTTCTTGGTGTCTTGTACTCGTCGAGCATTGTTCGAGCCATCTCAATGAGGGTTCTATTCTTGCGCTCAACAATGCCATTTTGCTGAGGTGTGTAAGGAGCAGAAAATTCATGAGTATATTCCCATTGTATCCAGATAAAGATCAAGCCCGGTGTTCTTGAATTCAGTGCCGTTATCACTTCTGATATGCTTGATCTTGACGCCATAATTGTTCATTGCTCGATTGGCGAATCGTCTGAAGACATCTTGTACTTCAGTCTTGTAGAGAATTATGTGCACCCATGTATATCTTGAGTAGTCATCAACAATGACGAAGCCATAGAGACACGCCATTGTTGTGAGGGTGGAGTAGTGAGTAGGACCAAATAAGTCCATGTGCAACAACTCAAAGGGTTGAGATGTCGTCATGATTGTCTTCGAGGGGTTCTTGGCCCTCGTCATCTTCCCATCTTCGCAAGCACCACGCAAATGATCTTTCTTGAACTTGACACCTTCGATGCCTATGACATGCTTCTTCTTGACAAGTGTGTGCAAGTTCCTCATGCCAGCATGTCCCAGCCTTCGATGCCAGAGCTAGCATTCTGAAGCTTTTGCAAGAAGACATACGGCAAGTTGTGGACCTGCTGAGAAATCTACCATGTATAGATCACCTTTCCTATACCCTTCAAATATTAGAGACTTGTCAGATTCCATTAGTACAAGGCAACGATATTTTCCAAATATCACAATCATGTTTAAGTCACAAAGCATTGAGACAGCCTTTAAGTTGAATCCAAGGGATTCAACAAGCATCACTTTATCCATGTGTTGATCCTTTGAGATTGCAACTCTACCTAGACCCAATACCTTGCCTTTACCAGCGTCAGCAAATGTGATTTGACTCTTGTCGGATGGACGTAAGGTTGAGTCCATGAGAAGACTTCGATCACCAGTCATATGATTAGTGCATCCACTGTCAATAATCCATTCTGAAGCTTTTGGTGACGTGCCCTACAGTGCAGTTAGGAGGATAGGCTTCACAAGGTATGTTGTGAAGCATAAGCAGTTGATGCACACTTGGATTATCACAGCATAGATGAAAGTTAGCACACAGTATGGCAGGTAAGCGATTCATATGTGGAATACATAGTAAGTCATTTTATCATGCGTCCCTTTGTGTTTTAGGTCCCCAGCAATAATATCAGACGCCTTTGATTGCTGGCTGGAGACCACATTCTGCAAAAGAGAGTTAATTCTTCTTCACCACCCACATCTTCAGGGGTGGCTTAGAAGCAATGAGTCTAAGTACAACATCTGAGAATTTTGGCTTTGGAGCCCTAGCAAATAGCCTTGCAGGAGATGAATGATACTCATATGAATAAGCAGAAAAGTTCTTAGTACTATGAGCATAGCGGTTTGAAGACACGCGCTCATATTCATAAACTTGAGTATGATTTCCCTGCAAAACATTGGCGTTAGGGTGACTCAGGTGAGTCCTGTTTCCGTATGAAGCCGTTGGACCATATGATGCCTTTGGTCTGGGGTTTGTCTTCTTCCCTGGTGGTGTCATGACAACATTCACAGGAAGATTTTCAAGACAGCTTTTGGGAACCCAGATCTTCTTCATAGGAGGTCCATTCCTGCAGTTAGTACTGTAAGTGCATCTAGTGCCACCCCTAGTTGGTTTTGGAGTATTGATGACAAAGTTGGTTGAGGGACTAATGCGTTTGTGAGAATTGCAGGATAACGCAGGTAGTGTCCCTCATTGATTTGGTTTACCTACCGGAGATGACCCCTAAAATGTATGAAGACATTGACGACAATGGTGGTATGAGAAGATATTCATATTGAAGACTATGACATGAGAAGACATTGCGTGAAGACTATGGAGCACGAAGACTGTGTGGTTTCGTTGTTTCCTTTTCTTCTTTGTTGAGTCATAGGAACCACCGTACTGTTAAGTGGGGTCCAAGTGAACTAAGTCAGAGTGACTGAAGTGATGCTCAACCCAAATCCTATGTCTTCGAGCGAAGACAATGAGAGCAAATATTATCCAGAGCTGGATGAGTTAGCTTTGCTTGTAGCCCAAGTAAAGTTGCCGTGTGTGTTTGAAATCTGACCGTTGGAACACGTGTCAGTTCCTTAGTGACCCAGGGTCATTTCGGACAAATCAGGTCAGGTTGCCTTGTGGCTATAAATAGCCCACCCCCTACACCATAAATTGGTGGCTGCTCAGAGTTAGTTTACGGCTTTTGTCATTTTGAGAGCAACCCACCTCGAAGCATTTGAGAGAGAGAAATCCTTGCGAGGACAAAGCCCAAACACCCAGAGCCAAAGAGTGTTAGGCATCACTGAAGTCTTTCTGTCTGTGTGACCTGAAGACTTATTACACTTGAGGACTGTGTATCCTCCAGTCGGTTAGGCGTCACGTTCTGAGCATCCAAGAGTCATTGTGGATTGCCGGGTGAACAAAGTCTGTGAAGGTTCGGAAGTCTACCTTGAAGACTTACCAGAGTGATTGGGCGAGGACTAAGTGTCCTTAGCTCAAGGGGAATAAGGTGAAGACACGGTCTTCTGAGTTGAATCTCAGCCTCCCTAACCAGACGTACAGTTGTCACAGCAACTGGAACTGGTCCAACAAATCCCGTGTCTTCGACAAGTGACTGGTTCTATCTCTTCCCTCCTATACTTTGAGTTTGTCTTCGTGAAGTCATTGCTTATCTGTCTTATCTGATTGACTTCATTGCTTGACTACTATTGTTGATTGGCTTCATACTATCTTCCATCCTGATCCTACTACCTAGCTGCTATTAATCTTCGAACGTTAATGCTATTGCATACTTGATTATGGCTTGCTTGTTGTAGTTTATCTTCCGCTGCATATCAATTAGGTTGTTTCTATTGTTTGTCTTCGAAACTTCCATGTTTTGAAGACTTTCCTAAAAATCGCCTATTCACCCCCTCTAGTCGATAACTAGCACTTTCAATTGGTATCAGAGCAAGGTACTCCCTTGTTCTGTGTGGTTCGGTTTAACCACCTAGAGTTTAGCTATGTCGACTGCAGGGATAATCAAAGTCTCCGCTGCTTGCCCCGTGTTCGATGGAACAAAATATCCCTACTGGAAGAATAAGATGCGCATGCATCTTGAAGCCATTGATGTTGACCTCTGGTATGTCGTCAAGAATGGCGTTCCCAAATCTGGTGAAGGTGTCACCCCTACTGATGTCAAGAAGTTCATTCAACTGGACTCGACTGCAAAGAACATCATCTGTGGTCATCTGACCAAAGGACAGTATGGCCATGTGAGTGCTCTGGAAACGTTAAAGCTAGTCTGGGACTGGCTGTCCAAGGTCAATGAAGGCGTCTCTACACAGAGAGACCAGAGGATCAGTGTTCTTCGCAATCTCTTCAATCACTTCAAGAGAAACGACAATGAAAATGTCCAGCTCACGCTTGATCGCCTCACTGACATCACAAATGAGCTTCAGGCTCTCGGTGCCACTGAGATCACCAAGCATGAAATTGTCAAGACACTGCTGAGATCACTTGACACCTCCTTTGACACCCTTGCCCTCATGATACAAGAACGTCCTGACTTCAAGACACTCGATCCGTCTGATATATTTGAGAGGCTCAACACACATGAGTTCCAGCTTTCTGAGAAAAGATATATCTATGGCCCCAACTATGGCCGAACTCGTGCTTTGAAGGCAAAAGTTGTTTCCTCATCTGAAGAAGAAGAATCTGACTGCGGTTCTGACGATCCTGAAGACATTGGAAGGGAGCTTGCTATGCTTGTGAAGAAGTTCTAGAAATTCACCAAGAAGAAGGGCTTCAGAAAGTCTTCACGATCCAGTTCAAGAAATGATGAAGCTTCCACTCAAGACAACAAGAAGAGAACATGTCACAAGTTTAAGAAGCCTGGGCACTACATCTCTGAGTGTCCTCAGTGGGACAATGAGAAGAAGAAGAAGAAGAGCAAGGAATATGACTCCGATGACAAGAAGAAGAAGAAATCTTTGAAGTCTTCTTCCAAGTCCTCATCAAGGTCTTCATCTCACAAGAAGAGCTCGTCTGGCAAGGCTCATGCTTTTGTTGGCAAGGAAATGGATTCAGAGGAGGAGTCTGCGTCTGAGGAGGCAGAGGTGGAATCTGAAGCTGAGTCCGACTCTGGCGTTGCAAGTCTGGCTCTAGCCACAGCCTACATCGCAAAGTCCATCTTCAACACTGAAGACAATGACTCCCACACCAACGCTGATGATGACAAGGACGATCTTGCTCCCACCTACTGCTTCATGGCACGCGGAGCCAAGGTAAAATCGCGCGATGCTTACTTTCAAACATCAAGTGAAGATGACTCTGATTGTGAATCTAAACCCAGCTACAAAACACTTGCTAAAATTGCTACTGAACAACAAAGGGCTATGGAACATACTCAAAAACTGTTAGACAAAAGCGATGACCTATTGGACGCGGAAATGACACGTTCACAGTCCTTAGTTGAAGACATAAAAAAATCTTCATGCTAAGTATCAAGAACTTGAAAGTCTTCATGAGACGCTCTCAACCACTTATGAAAAGCTCTCCTATGATTATCTTCAAAGGAAGCAAGAGCTTGAGAAACTGGAAGTGTCTCATGAAGATCTTCAAAAAGAGAATGAGTCATTTCGCGCTCAACAGATCAGTCCCGCTCAAGATGAATTTGAACCACCATGCTTAAAATGCATTGAGCGTGATAACGCTACCTCTATTGCTGAATGTTCCACTGCTGCTACTGTTGCTCTGTCTTCAACTACTGATGTGGTAACTAACCCCTCTTCTGAGGATACCACTACTATTGCTGATGAAAATGCTAGGTTGAAGACATTGCTTGAAACAGGGATGTATAAAAGTCTGAAAGGGCATCAGACACTTTGTGATGTCCTCAAAAAGCAGATTCTGAACCGAAACCCTAGGAAAGAGGGTGTTGGGTTCGAGAGGAAAATGAATGCTGATGGTTCCTACTGGAAGCCTAAGCAGTATCCCAAAACCACATGGGTTGCTGCAAAGGAACCTTCAGTGGATCCATCTACTTTATCTGGATTTACCTGTGCTAATCCTATTATCATTGATGAATCCTTTGATGCAAACTATAAACTGTTCAAAAATCAGAATGGTGAAGTGTTTGCCAGGTATATTGGTACTAACTTCAGGAATGGACCTCCTAAGAAGAAGATTTGGGTTCCCAAAAGCTTCCTTGAGAATCTTCCAGTGAATGTCATCATGACACCACCAGGGAAGAAGACAAGCCCCAGACCAAAGGCATCATATGGTCCAACGGCTACTTACGAACACAGGACTCACTTGAGTCACCCTAACGCCAATGTTTTGCAGGGAAATCATACTCAGACTCATGAATATGAGCATGTGTCTTCAAACCGCTATGTTCATAGAACTAAGAACTTTTCTGCTTATTCACATGAGTATCATTCATCTTCTGCAAGGCTATTTGCTAGGGCTACAAAGCCGAAATTCTCAGATGCTACACTTAGACTCATTGCTTCTAAGCCACCCCTGAAAATGTGGGTGGTGAAGAAGAATTAACTCTCTTTTGCAGAATGTGGTCTCCAGCCAACAATCAATGGCGTCCGACATTATTGCTGGGGACCTAAAACATAAAGGGACGCATGATAAAATGACTTACTATGTATTCCACATATGAATCACTTACCTGTCATACTATGTGCCAACTTTCATCTATGCTGTGATAATCCATGTATGCAACAACTGCTTATGCTTCACAACATACCTTATGAAGCCTATCCTCCTAACTGCACTGTAGGGCATGTCACCAAAAGCTTTAGAATGGATTATTGACAGCGGATGCACTAATCATATGACTGGTGATCAAAGTCTTCTCATGGACTCAACCTTACGTCCATCCGACAAGAGTCAAATCACATTTGCTGACACTGGTAAAGGCAAAGTATTGGGTCTAGGTAGAGTTGCAATCTCAAAGGATCAACACATGGATAAAGTGATGCTTGTTGAATCCCTTGGATTCAAATTAATGTCTGTCTCAATGCTTTGTGACTTAAACATGATTGTGTTATTTGGAAAATATCGTTGCCTTGTACTAATGGAATCTGACAAATCTCTAGTCTTTGAAGGGTATAGGAAAGGTGATCTATACATGGTAGATTTCAGAGCAGGTCCAAAACTTTCCGTATGTCTTCTTGCTAAAGCTTCAGAATGCTGGCTTTGGATCGAAGGCTGAGGCACGCTGGCATGAGGAACTTGCACACTCTCGTCAAAAAGAAGCATGTCATAGGCATCGAAGGTGTCAAGTTCAAGAAAGATCATCTGTGTGGTGCCTGCGAAGCTGGAAAGATGACAAGGGCCAAGCATCCTTCGAAGACAATCATGACAACATCTCAACCCTTCGAGCTGCTACACATTGACTTATTTGGACCTACCCACTACTCCACCCTCACAACAACTGCGTGTCTCTATGGCTTCGTCATTGTTGATGACTACTCAAGATACACATGGGTGCACATAATTCTCTACAAGACTGAAGTACAAGATGTCTTCAGACGATTCGCCAATCGAGCAATGAACAACTATGGCGTCAAGATCAAGCATATCAGAAGTGATAACGGCAATGAATTCAAGAACACCGGCCTTGATCTTTATCTGGATACAATGGGAATCACTCATGAATTTTCTGCTCCATACACACCTCAGCAGAACGGCATTGTAGAGCGCAAGAATAGAACCCTCATCGAGATGGCTCGAACAATGCTTGACGAGTACAAGACACCAAGAAAGTTCTGGCTTGAAGCCATTGATACAGCTTGTCACATCATCAACCGTGTCTACATACATAAGCTTCTGGGCAAAACATCCTATGAGCTCCTCACTGGCAAGAAGCCAAATGTCAGCTACTTCAGAGTCTTTGGTGCTACATGTTGGATCAAGGATCCCCATCACAAGTCAAAATTTGAACCCAAAGCTCACGAAGGCTTCATGCTTGGCTATGGAAAGGATTCACACTCTTGCAGAGTCTTCAACCTCTTCCACTACAAAATCGTTGAAATAGTGGATGTGCGATTTGATGAAACCAATGGTTCACAAAGAGAAATTCTGCCAAGTACACTTGATGAAGCTCCTTCCTGTGAATCTATCAAGTTGATGGGAACTGGTGAGAGCATGCCCTCTGAAGCACAGCCTGAAGAGGAACTTATCATTTCTGCACCAAACCAACCTGAAGACAATGCTCAGACCGAAGACAATACTTCCAATGATGACAATGATCAGCATGAGCAAGGTCTTCGTCCAGTTCATCCTCGTGTTGCAAATGAAGTACAAATTGAGAAGATAATTGACAACATCAATGCGCCTGGTCCGCTTACTCACTCAAGAGCAACACAGTTAGCAAACTTCTGTGGGCACTTTTCATTTGTGTCAATATCAGAACCCAAGAAAGTTGCTAAAGCTTTTATGGAACCTGAATGGATTCAAGCCATGCAAGAAGAACTTCAACAGTTCAAGCTGAATAATGTTTGGGAACTTGTCAAGCGACCTGACCCTCGCAAGCATAACATTATAGGAACAAAATGGATATATCGAAACAAGCAAGATGAGCATGGTCAAGTCGTTAGAAACAAAGCACGTCTTGTGGCTCAAGGATATACTCAAGTTGAAGGAATTGACTTCGATGAAACATTTGCTCCTGTTGCTAGGCTTGAAGCCATTCGCATACTGCTAGCCTATGCAAATCATCACAACATCTTGCTATATCAAATGGATGTAAAGAGTGCATTTCTCAATGGCAAGATTGAAGAAGAAGTATATGTTGCACAACCACCTGGCTTTGCAGATCCAAAACATCCTGATATGGTGTACAAACTCAACAAAGCACTGTATGGCCTCAAACAAGCTCCTCGCGCTTGGTATGATACAATCAAAGACTTCCTGAAAAGTAAAGGCTTCAAACCGGGATCCCTCGATCCCACACTCTTCACGAAGACATAAGATGGTGAACTGTTTGTGTGCCAAATATATGTTGATGACATAATCTTCGGCTGCACCAACCAGAAGTACAGTGATGAGTTTGGATTTATGATGCAAGAGCAATATCAGATGTCCATGATGGGTGAGCTGAAGTTCTTCCTTGGTCTTCAAATCCGTCAACAAAGAAATGGCATCTTCATATCTCAAGAAAAATATCTCAAAGATTGCCTGAAGAAGTTCGGCATGCAAGATTGCAAAGGTTACACGACGCCAATGCCAGCCAAACATCATCTTGGTCCCGACGACAATGGTAAAGAGTTCGATCAAAAGTTATACCGCTCCATGATTGGTTCTTTACTTTACCTATGTGCATCTAGGCCAGATATTATGCTTAGTGTTTGCATGTGTGCTCGATTCCAAGCGGCACCAAAGGAATCGCATCACTTAGCAGTGAAGCGAATTCTTAGATACTTGGCTTACACCCCAACACTCGGATTATGGTATCCAAAGGGCTCAAGGTTTGATCTGGTTGGATTCTCGGATGCTGATTATGCTGGTGACAAGGTGGATCGCAAGTCAACATCAGGCACATGTCATTTTCTTGGTCGATCACTTGTCTGTTGGTCTTCAAAGAAGCAGAACTGTGTATCACTCTCAACTGCTGAATCTGAATACATTGCTGCTGGATCCTGTTGTGCTCAGCTTCTGTGGATGAAGCAAACTCTCAAGGACTATGGCATAGATCTGAAGCAAGTCCCTCTCTTCTGCGACAACGAAAGTGCCATCAAGATTGCCAACAATCCAGTCCAGCACTCGAAGACAAAGGACATTGAAATACGTCATCACTTTCTCAGAGATCATGTTATGAAGAAAGATATAGATATCATGCACGTCAACACTGAAGAGCAACTGGCCGATATCTTCTCAAAGCCCTTGGATGAGAAAAGGTTTTGCAAGTTATGGTGTGAGCTAAATATCTTGGAATCCTCTAATGTCCTATGATCAGGCACACATCCTAACACTTATGCATGTTGATGACTTAGATGTGCAACACACAAAGTAATGTATATCTTCAATCAATGAAGATTTACACTCTGAGTGTGAATACATTAACATGGAATTTGACTTCGGAGCGCCACGATAATTCTGCGCCGTGTCTGGGTCTAATACTTCCTATACGGTGGGTAACGCCACCACCAAATTTCTCTGTTTGAAGTGTTTCACTCATGGCGTTACTTTTGCAAAAAACTTCGCATTTGGTTTGTTTTCAGTTTCAATTTATCTTCATGATTATCTGCGCTATGATGATTTGATTCCATATATATATACTAGTGTTCTGTCCTCTACAGCATTCACTTATAGCTATGTCTTCAAGTTGAATCCTTTGAACTAAGTGAAAGTGATCGGACCCTAACCTCTCTATGCTTTCTATCTCAAACTCTATCTGTCCAAATCATATGCATTCTATTGAAACTGTCAAATGTCTTATTTGCATCCTTGTCAGCAGAAGACACAGAGACAAAACATCAAATCCTATTTAAATGAATCATCTAAACTGTCGATATCCGGAGAAGCCGGAACGAACATCCGACATACTTGGCGGGCGTGGGAACGTGGGACAATTCTAAATGTGTTGCATGCTTGCCACGTACCCCACGGATGTGAACAGACAGGGGCACCTGCATAATTGCGCCGTGCTGCACACCTACTTATAAATATGTGTCCCCTGCGGTAAAGAAATCCTTCTTCCACCTCTCCACCTCCGTCAAAACCCTAGTGCCACCGCTAGCTCGCGACGACGCCGGCGACGAAGCGCTTAGCTGCCGCGACTTCTCCGACGCCGTCCTCAAGGCGGGCGCGGACATCGTCCTCTCCGCTGTTGCCGTAGGTGTCCTCTGTCGCCAAGTTAGGGCACGATGGACTGAACTGCTCGGTCTCCTATTCTTCCCATCTAGCAGTTCGTCGTGTGGTAATTATAACTCTATTTTTACCACCTTTTTGATCTTCATAGATTCATCCTACTTACCGAAAGTGGTTTCTGCCTACTCAATGTTAGATCTATTCTATCTGCATCTCATAATGCCTAGTCTATTCACTTAGATTTCCTATCTAGTTTGATTCCTCACTTGTACTTATTCACGGATTGGTACAAATCTGGAACCAACTCACCACATATAAGTGAATGTCTTCGCATCATGAGGTCAATGTCTTCAAACTGATTTATCTTCAAAATCTTCTGAGAATGCATATGACCTCTTCCCCTTCCCTTGCATCTCTAATGCTGTCAGAGGTACATGTTCGTGGGAGAATCCCTTGGTTCTCATAGTCTGCATTCGTTTGTAGAACACTTACAGCATCATATCAATTCTCCTGAAGCCAGTTGCTGCTTGACCAGCAAGCGTAAATCTCTGAAGCCTCTGACGTATTGAAGCCATTCAGCTTGAAGTTCATGGCTGCAGAAAAATCAGCAAGGAAGGGTGGCAGACAGCGTCGTGGGGGAACTTCGAAGGATCTGCCTGAGGATCTGGCAGAAATGTATAAAACAGATCCTGAAGAAGATTACAATTAGCGCAAGACTCGATTCCAATGGATTCGACGCTATTGGGCTGAACAGTGGTACAAGTACAAGTTCGTCACCCAGGAGTACGTAGAGAAAAATGCTATCAAGAGCCCTTGGGGTGATATTCTCTATCGAGGCCTTCCCCCCAAGAACAAAGCTGAAGCCATTGCGCAAGAATTCTATCCTTGCATGGTCCGTGGGCCACAGCCTGAAGAAGCTGACCCATCATCATTGCTCTGGTGTCGCGACGACAATCTCTTCAAGCGCAACTTCCAGTTTGCTATGTCTTCAGCAAAGGAAAACAAGAAGTCATGGGGATTAGACTTCAATCCTCGTCCCTCTGCTCCCCGTGAGGATGGGACACATGAAGCTGAAGAGAATAGAATTGGCCCCTTTGCAAACCTTGATGGTCTCATCTCCTATGTTTTGGTTCATGGTGCCACAGTGGATCATTCCAACAATGATGCTGATTCTGATGAAGCCCCTGCTCCTACTCCAAGGCCGAAGAAGCCAACGAAGGTTAAGGTTTCATCATCAGCCGCACCTCCAAAAGCTTCTCGTGTGAATCCATTGGCCACTGCACCTCCTGAAGCCAGTGTGCAGTCTGAAGATCAATCTTGTATCTCCAAGAAGACGGAGAAGAAAAGACAACTTGTCAGGCATACTGATCAAGCTCTGACTCCTGCTGCTATTCTGCGTGAAGAACCCATTGATCTATCAAGTGATGAAGATCTTGCGGATGATGCTCTTGAGCAGCTGATAAAGAGCAAGGAAGAAGCAGAAATCTTCAACAACTTGCCTCTCTTTGATGTGGCCACCATCCACAATTTCATTGATGAGTGGTTCGACACCCCAAACGTCAGCTTTGAAGATTTACAGCTTCCAATTGGCCTTAGCGTCTCTTTCAATGGCGCC
The DNA here is from genome assembly GCF_018294505.1 of Triticum aestivum. NCBI lineage: Eukaryota > Viridiplantae > Streptophyta > Magnoliopsida > Poales > Poaceae > Triticum > Triticum aestivum. The sequence continues at coordinate 108,740,185 of NC_057801.1, read as the reverse complement.
ATTGCTTCTGAGCTGGCTCTCGCTCAGCGAATCTTGAGCTCAAGAACAAGATTAATTATGAGAAGGCTCAATTCAAGAAGCATGTGGCCAAGCTAAGTGTTCACGACGTCCGAAACTTCAAAGTCATGCTGCATGAGCTTAAAGAAGCTTTTCTGAAGAAGCGCCAAGAAGCTCAAGGCTCTCGTGAGCACATGAAGAGTTTGGCTGATAAGTGTGTGCTTGCCTACAATGAGGCTGAGAAGCGCAAGTCACTTGGCCGTCCTGGCATTGACCCCAGGATGGCAGCAAAGAAAAAGAAGAAGCTTCCTGCTGATCAGCCTGCACCTTCAAGCCAAGAAGCTCCACGTATTATCTTCCCAAGTAGCATGACTGGCTCGAAGACAAAGGTCACCACAACCGCTTCAGAACAGAAGAAGACGAGGGCTGCAGAGGCAGAAGCCAGAAAGAGGAAGAATACCGAAGCATCTGATGCTGCTCTCTCCAAGAAGAAGCGCAAGACCAAGAAGAATCAGGCTGCTCCCACAGAGCCCCTTTTTGTTGAACCCATCTCAGTGATTCATCCTGCATCTGCATCCCAAGAACTTCACATGACTGTTCATGAGCCTGCTTCCACAGAGGCTCCTGAAGATGAAGATATTCCAGCAGCTGAACCCACCGCTGCTGAAGACATTGGTCATCATGACAATGTTGAAGATGATGAAGTTCTTCCTCAGACCGAATACAATGTGGTATCATTGCCTATTCATACGAACAACGAACTCATCAGCATTGGTCGTCCTCTGACGCCAATTGCACAGGATGATTCATGGGCTGATCGCCCGCAAGAACAAGACTCCCCCAACACTCCCCAACAACAACAAGTCACAACATCCGTACAAGCTGAAGAGGATGAGGGCCTGCCCACTCCATCTCCAAAAGCGTCGCCAGTACTTCAAAGGCTTCGCAAAGGACCAAGGCCTCAAGCTCCTCTTCCGAGCGTTCCAGAAGGAGAAGTGCAACATCAACCTGTTGCACGTCAAGTGTTTTCAGAAGCCACTCCTGCTGTGAATGTCTCTGCGTCTGAAGCACCTGCTGCTGAAGACAATCCGGCTGCATCAGCCGATGAAGAACGTCAAGAAGAACATGTCTCTACTCCCCCCATACCTGAAGAAATAGTTCATGAAGTGAACGTGTCAATGCCTGACCCTCCAGCTCCTCAAGTGGAGGTTGAAAATCCTGAAGCTGCCACAACCAACGCAAGCGAAGCCGATGACATTGTCATGGCTGAAGCCAATGTGGAGCTTGCAACAACCAGTGTGCCTGAAGCTAATGCGGCCACTGCACCTGAAGCTAGTGAGGCTACTGCTTCTGAAGCACCTGTTGTGCAGCCTGAAGCCTCAGTTGCTGCCACTGCTCCTGTTCCGCCACCAAGGCCCTATACAATTGAGCAGGCATATAACCACGGAGAGCTAACAACAGTCAGATGGCTCGTTCTGGTCCCTCCGCCTAATGTCTCTGGTCCTCAATTTGACTATCATGTTGAGCATATGCCTCAAGTCCAGAAGCCCAAGCCAAGACTGCCAAGGTTTCCAGGTACTGCAAACTCAGCAGTGTCCTTCAATGCTAATGGCTTTAAGAGCCACAACACATTCTTTGGTAGCTCGAAGAACCCCTACACGAAGCCAAGAATTGCATTAGATCGGTTCTGGAGTCATCAGCAGCGAAGCTATTACTCCTGTGTTCTGTATGATCAAGGGCGCATCTTCCCTCATATGCGCCTCGACACTGAAGCCATTACTAGATTCCCCTGCTTAGAAGAAGCACTTGACTGCTTTCGTGATGCTGGGCTGCTCAGTTTTGTCACAGATAAAGAACACTGGAATGAAGAACTATTGCTTCAATTCTATGCCACACTGCACATTCGCGGCTACAACAGAGATACGAAGACTTGGGTTCTCGACTGGATGACCGGAAACGTTCATCATGAAGCCAAAGCTATGGATATCATCGAGCTTACAGGCCTGTCCACTCCCAGAGAACACTATGAACCTGGCTGTCAACATCATCGCAATGCCCTGGAAAGCATCTTTCATAGGCCTGAACCCAATATGAGTCAGATGCTGAGCACGATGAAGCCTTTGCCCCGTGACGCTGAATATCCAACAGAGTTCTTTGTTGAAGACCTTGAGTATCTGCCACGCACCATATATCACATCATTAGGCGGACTCTATGGCCTATCAAAGGACATTCATCAGCGGCAAAGCTTGAAGGAGCTAGGAAGACTTTGGTCTTCTACATTTTCAATGGCATCAGCTTTAATGCACAAGATTTATTCATCAGACAACTTGCTGCCTCCGGCTCTGATCTCTTTGGTCTGAAGTTTTATGCTCCATGGGTCACGCGCCTCATAAAGCGACACTCTACTGTCAACTATCAACCTTCTGCTCGCAATCATGTGATTTTTCTACCTGAGGTTGATATGTCAGTTGAAGCTATATATCCTGACCCTGCCAAGAAGCCTCTTTGTCTTCAGAATGTCGAGCACCAAAACTTCACTCAACCCATTGAAGGTGTTCAAGCAGCTACACGAATCTATCCATTGGCTGGAAATACTCGTCTGCCTCATCGAGCACCTACTGAAGCCACTGAAAGCACCATTGCCCAAAGGCCTCGGAAGCATTCTCGCGTTCTCAATGATCGAGAACTTCTTGTGGCCCTTCATCAGAAACAGGATAAACATCACTTTTGGCTCAAGAGACAGAAGAAAAGCCTCTTGGTGGATGTCAATCGCATTCGCAACCTTGCCACCAAGAATGCCTTTGTTGCTCACGAAACTTGCCGGCGATCATGGAAGAGTTTGACCCTGCTTAGTGCTGAAGCAGATCTTCAAGACGATGGCTTCAATGAAAGATTTCAGTTTGACTCCACTCCTCCATGGAATGCTGTCTTACGAAGAACTCCATCTCTTGAAGACTCTGAATATTCTTCCTCCGCGGCAATGGTAAATGCCAGAGTGATCAATGATGAAGATGATGCTACTTCACCACCTCCTCCTACTACCGCGCGCATCGACACTGCACCAAGTTCATCTGCACCGCCACCCAACGACGACAACCCTGCTGCTTCACCTACTCATCAAGAAGACGAGTAGATGCTCTATGTCTTCAAACCTTTTTGGTCCTTACTGACAAAAGGGGGAGAAGCGTATGAGTTGATAGTCTTCAAGCGGGTTCAAATGGGCGGTTGCGTTATATTTTGCCTCGTGCTTACAACTCTTGCATTTTGAAACATTTGGTTCTTTGAGTTGTAACACTTAAACTTGATGGTCGTCTGCTACTTATTTGCATTTCCACGTGCGATGATAACTTCCGCACTTAAATCATCCTGCAGACGTCCATTTTTCATTATGCATGTCATCCTATATGCTATATCATTTCATGCATGATGAATTATCTTCATAAGTTGAAGTGGATCTCCACAAGTACAAACTGCCATGTGCATTTGCATTCCAAAAGCAAAATTATTTATATGCACATCTTCAGGGGGAGCCCTTGCTACTTATGAAGACAATTTCCTATCCTTTACAATTTCACATACTTTATCCCCGTTGAAAACTTCAACCAGTTTGTCATCAATCACCAAAAAGGGGGAGATTGTAAGTGCATCTAGTGCCACCCCTAGTTGGTTTTGGAGTATTGACAACAAAGTTGGTTGAGGGACTAATGCATTTGTGAGAATTGTAGGATAACGCAGGTAGTGTCCCTCATTGATTCGGTTTACCTACCGGAGATGACCCCTAAAAATGTATGAAGACATTGACGACAATAGTGGTATGAGAAGATATTCATATTGAAGACTATGACATGAGAAGACATTGCGTGAAGACTATGGAGCACGAAGACTGTGTGGTTTCGTTGTTTCCTTTTCTTCTTTGTTGAGTCATAGGAACCACCGTACTGTTAAGTCGGGTCCAAGTGAACTAAGTCAGAGTGACTGAAGTGATGCTCAACCCAAATCCTATGTCTTCGAGCGAAGACAATGAGAGCAAATCTTATCCAGAGTTGGATGAGTCAGTTTTGCTTGTAGCCCAAGTAAAGTTGCCGTGTGTGTTTCAAATCTGACCGTTGGAACACGTGTCAGTTCCTTAGTGACCCAGGGTCATTTCGGACAAATCAGGTTGGGTTGCCTAGTGGCTATAAATAGCCCACCCCCTACACCATAAATTGGTCACTGCTCAGAGTTAATATATGGCTTTTGTCGTTTGAGAGCAACCCACCTCGAAGCATTTGAGAGAGAGAAATCCTTGCGAGGACAAAGCCCAAACACCCAGAGCCAAAGAGTGTTAGGCATCACTGAAGTCTTTCTGTCTGTGTGACCTGAAGACTTATTACACTTGAGGACTGTGTACCCTCCAGCCGGTTAGGCGTCGCGTTCTGAGCATCCAAGAGTCATTGTGGATTTCCGGGTGAACGAAGTCTGTGAAGGTTTGGAAGTCTACCTTGAGGACTTACCAGAGTGATTGGGCGAGGACTAAGTGTCCTTAGCTCAAGGGGAATAAGGTGAAGACACGGTCTTCTGAGTTGAATCTCAGCCTCCCTAACCAGACGTACAGTTGTCACATCAACTGGAACTGGTCCAACAAATCCTGTGTCTTCAACAAGCAACTGGTTCTATCTCTTCCCTCCTTTACTTTGAGTTTGTCTTCGTGAAGTCATCGCTTATCGTCTTATTTGATTGACTTCATTGCTTGACTACTACTGTTCATTGGCTTCATACTATCTTCCATCCTGATCCTACTACCTAGCTGCTATTAATCTTCGAACGTTAATGCTATTGCATACTTGATTATGGCTTGCTTGTTGTAGTTTATCTTCCGCTGCATATCAATTAGGTTGTTTCTATTGTTTGTCTTCGAAACTTCCATGTTTTGAAGACTTTCCTAAAAATCGCCTATTCACCCCCCCCTCTAGTCGATAACTAGCACTTTTGAGTACCAATATACCTGGCAATCACTTCACCATTCTGATTTTTGAACAGTTTATAGTTTGCATCAAAGGATTCATCAATGATAATAGGATTAGCACAGGTAAATCCAGATAAAGTGGACGGATCCACTGAAGGTTCCTTTGCAGCAACCCATGTGGTTTTGGGATACTGCTCAGGCTTCCAGTAGGAACCATCGGCATTCATTTTCCTCTCAAACCCAACACCCTCTTTCCTACGGTTTCGGTTCAGAATCTGCTTTTTCAGGACATCGCAAAGTGTCTGATGCCCTTTCAGACTTTTGTACATCCCTGTTTCAAGCAATGTCTTCAACCTAGCATTTCATCAACAATAGCAGTGGTATCCTCAGAAGAGGGGTTAGTTACCACATCAGTAGTTGAAGACAGAGCAACAGTAGCAGCAGTGGAACATTCAGCAACAGAGGCAGCATTATCACGCTCAATGCATTTTAAACATGGTGGTTCAAATTCATCCTGAGCGAGACTGATCTGTTGAGCGCGAAATGACTCATTCTCTTTTTGAAGATCTTCATGAGTCGCTTTCAATTTCTCAAGCTCTTGCTTCCTTTGAATATAATCATAGGAGAGCTTTCCATAAGTGGTTGAGAGCGTCTCATGAAGACTTTCAAGTTCTTGATACTTAGCATGAAGATTTTTTATGTCTTCAATTAAGGACTGTGAACGTGTCATTTCCGCGTCCAACAGGTCATCGCTTTTGTCTAACGGTTTTTGAGTATGTTCCATAGCCCTTTGTTGTTCAGTAGCAATCTTAGCAAGTGTTTTGTAGCTGGGTTTAGATTCACAATCAGAGTCATCTTCACTTGATGTTTGAAAGTAAGCATCGCGTGATTTTACCTTGGCACCACGTGCCATGAAGCAGTAGGTGGGAGCAGGATCGTCCTTGTCATCATCAGCGTTGGTGTGGGAGTCATTGTCTTCAGTGTTGAAGATGGACTGTGGCTAGAGCCAGACTTGCAACGCCAGAGTCGGACTCAGCTTTAGATTCCACCTCTCCCTCCTCAGAAGCAGACTCCTCCTCTGAATCCATTTCCTTGCCAACAAAAGCATGAGCCTTGCCAGATGAGCTCTTCTTATGAGATGAAGACTTTGATGTGGACTTGGAAGAAGACTTTGATGATTTATTCTTCTTCTTGTCATCAGAGTCATATTCCTTGCTCTTCTTCTTCTTCTTCTCGTTGTCCCACTGAGGACACTCAGAGATGTAGTGCCCAGGCTTCTTACACTTGTGACATGTTCTCTTCTTGTTGTCTTGAGTGGAAGCTTCATCATTTCTTGAACTGGACCGTGAAGACTTTCTGAAGCCCTTCTTCTTGGTGAATTTCTGGAACTTCTTCACAAGCATAGCAAGCTCCCTTCCAATGTCTTCAGGATCATCAGAACCGCAGTCAGATTCTTCTTCTTCAGATGAGGAGACAACTTTTGCCTTTAGAGCACGAGTTCGGCCATAGTTGGGGCCATAGATATATCTTTTCTCAGAAAGCTGGAACTCATGTGTGTTGAGCCTCTCAAGTATATCAGACGGATCGAGAGTCTTGAAGTCAGGACGTTCTTGAATCATGAGGGCAAGGGTGTCAAAGGAGCTGTCAAGAGATCTCAGCAGCATCTTGATGATTTCATTCTTGGTGATCTCAGTGGTGCCGAGAGCCAGAAGCTCATTTGTGATGTCGGTGAGGCGATCAAACATGAGCTGGACATTTTCATTGTCGTTTCTCTTGAAGCGTTTGAAGAGATTGCGAAGAACACTGATCCTCTGGTCTCTCTGTGTAGAGACGCCTTCATTGACCTTGGATAGCCAGTCCCAGACTAGCTTTGACGTTTCCAGAGCACTCACACGGCCATACTGTCCTTTGGTCAGATGACCATAGATGATGTTCTTTGCAGTCGAATCCAGTTGAATGAACTTCTTGACATCAGTAGGGGTGACACCTTCACCAGTTTTGGGAACGCCATTCTTGACGACATACCAGAGGTCGACATCAATGGCTTCAAGATGCATGCGCATCTTATTCTTCCAGTAGGGATATTCAGTTCCATCGAACACGGGGCAGGCAGCGGAGACTTTGATTATCCCTGCAGTCGACATAGCTAAATTCCAGGTGGTTAAACCGAATCACACAGAACAAGGGAGTACCTTGCTCTGATACCAATTGAAAGTGCTAGTTATCGACTAGAGGGGGGGTGAATAGGCGGTTTTATCAAAGTCTTCAAAACATGGTAGTTTCGAAGACAAACAATAGAAATGACCTAATTGATATGCAGCGGAAGATAAACTACAATGAGCAAGCCATAGTCAAGTATGCAATAGTGTTAACGTACGAAGACTAATAGCAGCTAGGTAGTAGGATCAGGATGGAAGATAGTATGAAGCCAATCAACAATAGTAGTCAAGCAATGAAGTCAATCAGATAAGACAGATAAGCAATGACTTCATGAAGACAAACTCAAAGTATAGGAGGGAAGAGATAGAACCAGTCACTTGTCGAAGACACGGGATTTGTTGGACCAGTTCTAGTTGCTGTGACAACTGTACGTCTGGTTAGGGAGGCTGAGATTCAACTCAGAAGACCGTGTCTTCACCTTATTAGCCTTGAGCTAAGGACACTTAGTCCTCGCCCAATCACTCTGGTAAGTCTTCAAGGTATACTTCCGAACCTTCACAGACTTCGTTCACCCGGCAATCCACAATGACTCTTGGATGCTCAGAACGTGACGCCTAACCGGCTGGAGGATACACATTCCTCAAGTGTAATAAGTCTTCATGTCACACAGACAGAAAGACTTCAGTGATGCCTAACACTCTTTGGCTCTCGGTGTTTGGGCTTTGTCCTTGCAAGGATTTCTCTCTCTCAAATGCTTCGAGGTGGGTTGCTCTCAAAATGACAAAAGCCGTAAACTAACTCTGAGCAGCCACCAATTTATGGTGTAGGGGGTGGGCTATTTATAGCCACAAGGCAACCTGACCTGATTTTCCGAAATGACCCTGGGTCACTAAGGAACTGACACGTGTTCCAATGGTCAGATTTCAAACACACATGGCAACTTTACTTGGGCTACAAGCAAAGCTAACTCATCCAGCTCTGGATAAGATTTGCTCTCATTGCCTTCGCTCGAAGACATAGGACTTGGGTTGAGCATCACTTCAGTCACTCTGACTTAGTTCACTTGGACCCCACTTAACAGTACGGTGGTTCCTATGACTCAACAAAGAAGAAAATGAGACAATGAAACCACACAGTCTTCGTGGTCCATAGTCTTCACGCAATGTCTTCTCATGTCATAGTCTTCAATATGAATATCTTCTCATACCACCATTGTCTTCAATGTCTTCATACATTTTTAGGGGTCATCTCCGGTAGGTAAACCGAATCATTGAGGGACACTACCTGCGTTATCCTGCAATTCTCACAAACGCATTAGTCCCTAAACCAACTTTGTCGTCAATACTCCAAAACCAACTAGGGGTGGCACTAGATGCACATACACTAAGTTACTACGGTTTCTACCGCTATCGTTACTGCTACAATATCACTGCTACCACTGTTACTATTACCGTTACTACTGCTGCTATCATCAAAACTATCATACTACTATGCTACTATTCACTTTGCTGCAGATAATTAATCTCTAGGTGTGGTTGAATTGACAACTCAGCTGCCAATACCTTCAAATATTCTTTGGCTCCCATAGTGTCGGATCTATAAATTTGGGTTGAATACTCTACCCTCGAAAACTGTTGCGATCCCCTATACTTGTGGGTTATCACCTAGTTCAAGTCCAGGATGTCCGGTTCCGCCTGCAGGAGGGCCTCGATGACAGCAGCATCCGTGCGCTCCGCGTCGAGTTGAGCCCCCGCTGCCCGGTTCAAGTCTAGGACGTTTGGTTCCGCCTGCAGGAGGGCCTCGATGGCAGCGGCATCCGCGCGCTCAACGTCAAGTTGAGCCTCCACTGCCGGTTCACATCCATGACATCCGGTTCCACTTGCAGGAGGGCCTCGATGGCAGCGGCATCCGTGCGCTCTGCATCGAGTTGAGCCTCCGCCTCCCGCTCCTCCTTTAATTAGTATCGCCAGGTTGAACCGCTGGTCTGCCTGCACCATGGGGGACCTAGACACCGGCACGAAGTTGACATCCATCGTCTCATACGCATCGGGGGCCTTTTGCACCGCGACCTCTGCCATGAACATTGGATCGGCTTCCTCCTCCTCGGAGCCTGGCTCCAGAGAACTCGGGGATTGTCCCGCCGCAAAGCGAGCTTGCGAACGGAGGTCTGTGGCACCAACCGCCGCTGCAATTTCTACGCGGCACTCCGACGTCAGCATCTTCTATTACGTGATCTTGTGGCGCACCATGGCTTTCTGGTGAATTAGGGGACGTTTGATGCGAGATAGGGCATCGAAAGGTGGGAGAATGGGCTGGAGAGGAGGTGTGGATTTGGGGCAGTGGCTGACATAGGCCGAGAAGCGAAGGTTCTTGTGTGAATAGTGGTTCCGGTGACGACCGGTCAATCGGTTTTGACTGTACATCACTCTTGTCGCGTTCATGTTGCACCCCGGCACGCTGGACCCTTCACATCGCTCACCGAATGGAACGCACTTCGTCTTGCGTTTTCGCTCGCTTGTGGGACTGCAGTTGAGAGGAAACCGACGTCCCTCCCCTCCCCCTCCCCCGCCCGCGTCATTTATACTACTACTACTACCTCTATCCTGGTTTATTGGTCTGTATTGTAATTTGTGCCAATGTTTGACCATAAATTTAACTAACAAAATATTCATGCATGTCATAAAATATTATATGATTAAAAATTATGTTCAAATACGAATCCAGCGATATGATTTTTTAACATGCACAAACATTTCATCAGTTAAATCATTGGTAAAAAATTAGCACAAATTACAAAGAGGACTAATAAACCAGGATGGAGGTAGTAGAGGAGAGAGAGGTCGTCCAAGTGTTAGGGCATGTACAATGGTACTACCTTAGGACTGACACGTAGGATAAATGATGCGGTGGAGAAGAGAGAACTCATAAGAAAAGGCTTGTCTTCTCTTATTTAAGAGAAGAAAAAAGATGATATCTTAGCATAATATGTCTCATCACATTTTTAGGAATAACTAGTTATTGAAGATAAAGCTAAGATATGACCAATTGTAGACAACTTTTTTTGTCATCTCTAAATTACATGCAAGACTTAAGATAAGACTATTTTATCAACCATTGTACATGCCCTTACTAGTACTCCCTCCGTTTTATGTGGAGTAAATAAAAAAGAGGGAGTATACTACTAGTACTATTGGACAGGGAGCTTAAAAAAGTTACTATTGGACTGGCTATACGTGGTGAAATCCTAGTAGGAAGAGCATGCATGAGAACAAGAACATTCACGTGTTTGAAAACAAATTAGAAACCATCTCTATTTGAATACAAATCTAGGAGTACATACGAATCTAACAATATTGATTGGGCATTGTTGAATATTGATACTTTTTTCTATAAGTTTGATCAAAGTAGAGATACTTTGACTACACATAAAACTTATATGTAAACTAGAAAGGATCGGAGGGAGTACCCTTTATATATGATTTGCTGATGCTATGATCACCGGTTCAAAATTTTGAATCCGCCTTAGGTATCACACATGCACCCACTCGTTCTCTCTTGGTTTCATCTCGGGGTCCGAAGATCGATTGGAAGAGTACTAGGGTGGGTACAATACATTCGTTTCGCTTTTGAACGTACAATATACTCCCTCTGATCCCCACAGACCCTCCGGGTCATTTCTATCATAGAAACACACCAAACATTTATCTCCTTGCACGACACACACTTGATCTCTCAACATCAATCGATCGCGACAAGATGTGTCGGGGCATGAACCGAATGGGATGTCAAAACTAAGATGGAAAGTGACACGTAGTAGAGGCTAAGTGAAACTTTAAATGAACTATTTGTTTGTATGCATGTCGAACAAATTACAACATTGGAAATACAAGCATGTTCTAGGCCCACATGCGAATGATACTCGGTGGAATATTCAAATGAGGCATGCGGGAGGATGGACTCGACTGGAGGGCGGCATGATCGATGGAGAAGAGGGTTGGAGAGGAATGAGAAATAAGCAACGCCACATGATTATACTTGAACCGCTCAAATAAACAATAAGTTGTCTCGTTTTCCCTTCCGTCTTAGTCATGGTGTAAGATACTCCCTCCGTTTTTATTTATTCTGCATATTAGGTTTGTTTGAAGTCAAACTTCATAAAATTTGACCAAATTTAAAGAAAAAATATGAACATTTATAATAGCAAATCTATATGATGTGAAAGTATATTCAATAATGAATCTAATGGTATTGATTCGTTATTGTATATGTTATTATTTCTGTCTATAAACTTTGTCAAAGTTTACAAAGTTTGACTTTGAGCAAAGCTAAAATGCAGAGTAAATAAAAACAAAGGGAGTACACAGGGACTAGTATAGTTACTACTGCAAGAACATGGTATGTTGGACCCCTAAATGCGGGCACGGACTGGGCACACCTCAATTATTCCTTCAAACAGTCGGACACCTACATTAGCACACCATCCGACTACTTAATCAAGAGCTACTTCACTAGTTGAAAAGGAAAAGGGTGGTACCATACCCAAAACCACCACACTTGGGGCTAGGGTAATAACTTGGTACTGTACCACATTTGAACCAGGGCACAAAAACCACCTACTCTGCGCCTAATGCGCAACGCGGAGCACTGACGCTCGAATTTGGCCGGGAAAATAGGGAAACCGGCATGTGGGGCACACCTGTCGGGACTACGTGGCATAGACTAGTCCAATGGAGGAGCTCACCCACGACCTCCTCGCCACCGGCAACCGTTCATGTGGGTCATGGGGGCCAGCAACGTGGAGCAGCTCCCGCACCACCTCTAGACACGACGACCGCGGTGAGCGACACGCTCATCTTCGCTGGACATGGTCGACTTCAGGTTTCCAAGGGTGGTGTCGGTGTCAAAACCGGCGGATCTCGGGTAGGGGGTCCCGAACTGTGCGTCTAGGCGGATGGTAACAGGAGACAAGGGACATGATGTTTTTACCCAGGTTCGGGCCCTCTTGATGGAGGTAAAACCCTACGTCCTGCTTGATTAATATTGATGGTATGGGTATCACAAGAGTTGATCTACCACGAGATCGGAGAGGCTAAACCCTAGAAGCTAGCCTATGGTATGATTGTTGTTCGTCCTACGGACTAAAACTCTCCAGTTTATATAGACACCGGAGAGGGCTAGGGTTACACAGAGTCGGTTACAATGGGAGGAGATCTTCATATCGTATCGCCAAGCTTGCCTTCCATGCCAAGGAAAGTCCCTATCCGGACACGGGACGGAGTCTTCAATCTTGTATCTTCATAGTCCGGGAGTCCGGCCATCCGGACACCCCCTAATCCAGGACTCCCTTAGAAGCCCCTGAAGCAGGCTTCAATGACGACGAGTCCGGCGCGCAAATTGTCTTCGGCATTGCAAGGCGGGTTCCTCCTCCGAGTACTTCATAGAAGATGTTGAACACCAGGATAGTGTCCGGCTCTACAAAAATTAGTTCCGCATGCCACCGTAGAGAGAATAATATTTGCACAAATCTAATCTGCTGACGTATTCCGCGGCGTGACATGATGCCATGGCCTAGCCTTTATTCATTTTACTGTTCCTCCTTAGCGCGTTTAGCGAGGCGGTTTCCTTGGCACGTTTTGTCGAAGCAGAGATCGTGTCCCCTTATTCCGGGATTCTCATCAATACAGGCGTGGGTAACCCAGCCGCGCCATTAACCGCGATGCTTGGGAGATAAGCGAGTTTTATCAGGCCGGTGGGGGCTCGTAGTTTCGGCCGCCCATATAAGGGGATAAGGATCTACCCTTTCCATTCACGCCTTCTTCCTCCTTTGCTTATTTGTCCTTGCGCACTCAAGCTCCAACGCCCAAGCCCGCACATCTCGCCTCGACCTACTCCAACCATGTCCGGAGCGGGAGGCAAGTGGATGGCCATCCAGGATCAAGCCCCTGGCAAAATCGTAAGTGTCCGGTTACCCGAATGACTCATGGTGCTCCTCTATTATTCGATAGCTTCTGACGTCGAATTTTTAATCATGCAGTCCACACAGAGCTCAGCTCGGCGATTCGTCGAGTGGCTCCCTGAATTCGTTGGATGTGAATAGCACTTCACTTCCGACGACCTCCTCCTCGCTCCCTGTGGACGATGCCGGGGTGGAGTCCCAAAAGGGGCCGAACCAGGAGGAGGTGGTCCTGGAGGCGCCCCAAGGCGACGTCCCGGACTCTAGGCCCAAAGGGGGCAAAGCCCCGGGGGGATCTAAGTCCGGCCCCGGGCCGGACACTACTCCGAAACCACCAACGGTTCCAGAGTCCGACAGGCGGTGCCTTCATAAGAAGGGCAAGCCTACGCCACCGGCGACGTCCGTCCATCCGGAGGCGCTGGACAATTTGCTGGAGGCGCTTAACGGTGCCTCCATCGACGAGGAACACCGCATTGTTATGAGTGCGGTGATTCAAAAGGTTCAGTCCGCCAAGAGCGGGCTGACAGAAGCCTATACAAGTCTGTTAAGAGGCTTTGAGGTATGTGTTTAAAACATATAAAAATGTTACTGCATAGACAGTAGCCCCTGATGCTCAGTTCGGCATTCGGAAAAGAAAAGCTGAGCTGAAGATCTAAAATGATATACGCAGGAGTCTAATAAAAATATGTCAATATGGGAATGCAGGCTGCGCTGCTGACCTCTGCCACACTTAAATGTTGTAGGGCCACGGCCGAGGTGGCGACCCTGAAGGAGGCGGTCTCCAAGGCCAAAAACAGTGCGGCCCTGGAGCGGGCCGAACAAGAGAAGCAGGAGGCACGGGTGGCGGAGGTGCGGCAAGAGCTCCAGGCTCTCGTGGAAGAACACGAGAGTTTGGAGCGTGACTCGAAGACTCGAGAGTCCGCGCTCGCCTTGGCTCTTGAGAGTGCCAAAATTGCTAAGGCCGAAGCCCAGAAGGCCCTCCAGGAGATCGAGGCGATGAAGAAAATACCGGCGGGTAAGGCATTCTTTATGCAAAGCAAGAATATAAAAGTTAATTATCTGCTACTTACCCGAATCCGGAGCTCTCCAGGAGCGTTCGCCGATCTGCCCTGTAGTGTGTCTGATGCCGCCGCATACTACCGAGCCAAAGAGGGGAGCTCGATGGAAAAGGTGTTCTAGTCTTAGTATGCTGAGGACGAACATCCGGTGCCCCTGAGCGACCAGCTGAAGCAGCTGGTCGAGTTCCACAAGGTGGCCGAACAGGCCATGAAGGGCCTCATAGCTCGGCTGTGGCCTGGAGAAGCCATGCCTGGGAGCTACTTCAGTCTGGTGCGGCAGCTGGTGGACGCGTGTCCGTGGATTGAGGTTGTCAAGCGCTCCGTCTGCATCGAAGGTGCCCGTCGGGCCCTTGCCCGTGCTAAAGTGCACTGGGGGAAGCTGGACGCTGAGAAGCTTTTGACGGACGCGCCACCGCCGGGCAAGGAGTATCGTACGCCCAAGATGTATTATAAGGGCATCCTGAAGGGTGCTCGTCGTATAGCGGATGAGTGCTCCAAAGATGTAATTTTTGAGTAGGCTCGCATCTGTTATCCTGTTACGCTGAAAACTTTGTTCATATGCATTAAGCAACACTTGTTAATTTAAAATATTACCTTCTGTGCAGCCGTTTATCAAATCTGAGAGATGCAAGTCGTCGGCTTCGACCCCCATGCCACGAGTGATGGGGTGTTTGGGATAAACCTGAGCGCTCTTGTTCCCATTCTTGGGTCCATCTAGGGAGGCGCTCAGCACAACGAACTAGGCCGTCGGACTTATAGTGCTTTATCGCTCTCACTTAGCCATAGAATTCTATAATTTTAAATTTCGGCGAAGCCCCTAGTATTCGGAAGACCGAGTTCGGGGCGCTATCCACGCCTAGGCCGGATAAGTCCGGTTCCTCGCTCTAAGCGGCATAAGTCTTTAAGGACTCGAAAAACCTCGCGGACAGCGACCGGTCTCTCGCACTATCATGACAGTCAGTTTTAGCTTTCTCTACTGAGGTGTTAACCCAGCTCAACTGGGGCACAATCACAGTAGTTCTCCCAGCGCTACCTAAGCCAACAATGCGGAACGTAAGGTACCAAAACATGGGAGCTGGGCAAACCCAACTATTGACCAAAGACATGATTCGGAGCCGATGCATATAGTGCTATAAGTTCGGGGTGCCGCACTCATAAGAGTGTTCGGTCTTCTCACACCATGTTATGGGGTGCTTTAGCCCCTGGTGTATTGTCCGTACCAAAGTGTACGGTTGCATAATGTCATGACTGAACATATTTGTATAAAAATAGATGAATACAATAATAGATAAGAGCTATGTATTGTTTATTAAAAAAGAGCTGCTATGAAAGCAGAACGATACAAATAGTGCGATAAGCAAGGGATGGGATTATTTGACATGTCCCCCTCCAGGGGCAAGCTGCGTAAATTTAAGCAAAAACAGGTATTTAGCTCGTTATAGAGACCACCTGGACATATGACGCAACTTGTTCGCGCCCTGGCTGTTGCATCGTGTGTTCGGCGAGTTTGTTGCCGGACAGGCCTTCCGAATAGTTGGGTCCTGAAAGTATATATAAATAAAAGGAAAACGGCCGAATAGGGAGCCCCTAAGTGCGGTTGAGCCGCATTTTGGGCGTGCCATGATTGTGCCCCTCCCCTTATGCCCATGGTATTTTCAAAGCGTAATTACGTACGCGTGGTACCGATAGCACCATCTGACGAGGGCTGGGGTTGGGGCCGCACTGCTATGCTCGCTCGGATCATGCCAGCCGGCTTTGTTGGAGGTTGCTTCGGGCGCGCTTGATGTTGTCCGGATGTTTAACACCCGGATTGGGGAGATGCCTTGAGAGGCTGCTCTGTACTTCCGCCGCCAGGGCCGCTGTGTGCTCCTCCGTTCGAAGAGAGCGTTCAGTGTTTCCATTTACCGTAATGACTCCACAAGGACCTGGCATCTTGAGCTTGAGATATGCGTAGTGCGGCACCGCATTGAATTTTGCAAATGCGGTACGTCCGAGCAGGGCGTGATAGCCACTGCGGAATAGGACTATGTCGAAGATTAACTCTTCGCCGGAAATTATCCGGGGATCCGAAGACCACTTCGAGTGTAACCGAGCCTGTACAGCTGGCTTCTACACCTGGTATGACGCCTTTAAAGGTTGTCTTTGTGGGTTTAATTCGTGAGGGATCTATACCCATTTTTCGCACTATATCCTGATAAAGCAGGTTCAGGCTACTGCCGCCGTCCATGAGGACTCTAGTGAGGTGAAATCCGTCAATGATTGGGTCTAGGACCAATGCGGCGAATCCGCCGTGACTGATGCTAGTGGGGTGGTCCCGTCGATCAAAGGTGATCGGGTAGGAGGACCATGGGTTGAACTTTGGGGCGACTGGCTCCAACGCATAGACGTCCTTGAGGGCACGCTTCCGCTCCCTTTTGGGGATGTGGGTTGCGTATATCATGTTCACCGTCCGCACTTGCGGGGGGAAGCCCTTCTGTCCTCTGTTGTTCGGCGGCCGGGGCTCCTCCTCGTCATTGCTACGCAGCCCCTTGTCTCTGGTTTCGGCACTTAACTTGCCTGCCTGCTTGAACACCCAAAAGTCCCTGTTGGTGTGGTTGGCTGGTTGTTCGGGGGTACCGTGTATCTGGCACAAGCGATCGAGTATCCGGTCTAAGTTGGATGGGCCCGGAGGGTTTATTTTTAATGACTTCTTCCGCTGACCGGGTTTAGAGCCTCTAAATCCGGCATTGACTGCGTATCCTCAGTATTGTCGCCGTTAATGCGGCGCTTGTGCTTGTTGCGATGTGGCCTGCTATTGTTGTCCTTGGTGTTCGAATTACCAGGGGTCTTGGTTATGTTATTGCTATGAGCTAGCCAGCTGTCTTCGTCCACGCAGAAGCGGGTCATGAGTGTCGTGAGGGCTGCCATGGATTTCGGCTTTTCCTGTCCTAGGTGCCGGGCAAGCCATTCGTCTCGGATGTTATGCCTGAAGGCAGCAAGGGCCTCGGCGTCCGGACAGTCGACTATTTGACTTTTCTTAGTTAGGAACCGTGTCCAGAATTGCATGGCCGATTCCTCTGGCTGCTGGATTATGTGGCTTAGGTCGTCGGCATCTGGTGGTCGCACGTAAGTGCCCTGGAAGTTGCCAAGGAATGCGGATTCCAGGTCCTCCCAGCAACTAATTGACTCTGCTGGCAAGCTGTTAAGCCAATGTCGAGCTGGTCCTTTAAGCTTGAGCGGGAGGTATTTGACGGCGTGTAGATCATCACCACGGGCCATGTGGATATGAAGGAGGTAGTCCTCGATCCATACCGCGGGATCAGTTGTGCCGTCGTATGATTCGATGTTTACGGGTTTAAAACCATCGGGGATTGGATGATCCATTACTTCGTCTGTGAAGCATAGGGGGTGTGCGGCGCCCCTGTATTGGGCTATATCATGACGCAGCTCGGATGAGCTTGGTCTGTTGTATTCGGCCTGGCCGTGCTTATCATATCCGGCATGACGGCTGGCGTCGTGTGAAGTGGGGCGCCCATGCGATCCGTAGATCGATCTTGCTTGCCTTGCCTTGTTCTCAAATATGTCTCGCAGGTCTGTTGCGTCTCCCCGTACTCTGGCATGTTTTGAGAGGTGCCGGGATGCGGCTTGGGTTGAGGGCCTGAAGGCCTCTCTGTCGCGGCCACCGGGTGGCCGATCGGGCGCATCATACGCTGGTGATGTAGGTTTAGTTGCTTCCTCCTCAAGTTGCGGTAGCAGCCTGCGCTTTGGGTAGCTTTTGGAGGGGCGCTCGAGTTTCTACTCTTCGGCCGCCAGGACTTCGGTCCATCTGTCAGCTAGCAAGTCTTGGTTAGTTCTAAGCTGCTGATGTTTTTTCTTGAGGCTGCGTGCCGTGGCCATAAGCCTGCATTTGAAACACTCTTGTTCGACGGGATCCTCTAGCACGACAAATTCATCGTCGTCGAGGCTTGCCTCGTCTTCGGAGGGAGGCATATAGTTGTCGTCCTCAACCTCTCTATCGGCCGCTCTCTCATGGGGGCTGGCTCCTTCATCCTCCTGCACTGAATCCTGCTGGAGGGGGTTATCTTCGGCACTGTCCGGCGTGTTGTTATCTCCGGTGCCGGATTCACCATTTTTGCTTTGGCGGGATTTAGAGCGGATCCTCGTCATGGTCTCAGGTGGCGTTAGCACTATGGCACGACCAGCATATCAACACCCGATTCGTCGAGGATGCACGGGGCGCGGAAGTGTGCGTGCGCCGCGACGCGTCCGCGGAGTGTTGTAGCATGGCCAACTGCATCCCCAGGACCTGAGACCATGCAGGGTCGTCTTGATTTTTCAATGACATGTGGGGATCGCATGTGAGCAAAGGGCATCTCCAATGTTCCCACGACTGTAGCTGACTACCCTAGCATAACAAAAACTCTCGTCCCTCGCGCCGTTGCGTGATGCGTTCCCAGCTGACGCCAATTGCCCGCATTCATGCCATCTGTTTGTATGCCGTCACTAAGAGGCTCAGTGCCCGAGGAACCAACTCTAGCGACTTAATGATGCACCCGGATGCTTGGCCTCGCCGGAATGCCCTACTTAAAGCGCCAACGCCCAGCTAAACTGCACACCATAGTGCATCATCCTGCTACCTAGCACCACATCTGCCATGACCGTGAGCGTGAACTCTCTGCGGGAGAGCTTGTCTTCGGGGAAGCTCGAGGTCGCCGCTCGCAACGCAATAGCGTCGTTGCTGGACACGGACATGACCGCAAAACCGGTGGCCATGCTGGCGGCCGACGACGGGAGTACCGTCAGCTACGCGTCCTACTTGCCGCCATCCAACGTTCGGTGGCTCATGTGGCAGGTGAAGCGACGGTCCGTCCACGTCCATCATCGTCGACCTCATGTCCACCGGCACCGCCGAGGTTGGGGACTCCTCCGAGGATGAGTAGGGCATGGGAGGCGGTAGTGTGCCAACTAGCCGACCCGTCTCCCGTGCTCTACTCTTCCTCGCCGGAGACCGCACCTTCACTTCACGGGTCTTCAACCCCGCCCGTGTACATGGAGATCACAGTTGGAGGACGTCGGTCGACGCTTTAGAATAGGTTTTGGGTCAGGTTTCTTTTATTTTTCTGCCCTATAAAAGTTCGAAATGTAATGAAAATTTGTCGTGTTTGCATGTATCTCATCCTGTGTATATGAACTTTCACAATAATAGTAAGATATATTGTAGGAGTATGGAAATATATGGAACGATGATTCATTTTTATGTGTATAAACTTAGAAGGTTTGACCCGAGACAAAGCTAACATGCGAAGTAAATAAACACATAGGGTCTACATACACAATTTATCTTAGGCTCTCCAATAGTACGCCCACTACACATTCACACATTTCACATCTTTCTACATCTATGGGAACCTATGAAAGGGTTAACGTATATTGCCTCTGCCCCCCTGATTTTCATGGTGGTGGGCCCCTCCCTCCTCCAATCTCCAGTCAATAGCTCACACATTTCACATTATGTTAATTACATAACTGGGATTACGTAGGTGTAGCATTACTCGTCCTAAAAAACCAACTAAGCCAACCTCCCAGCATATCGCGTGGGAAAAGACCCGACCACACCATTTTAGTCGGGATTACTGGAACACTAGTACTAGTATTGATGGATCGCGCAAAGCACCAAGTTTTTTTTGAGGGGGCGAAGCACCAAGTTTAAAAGGAAAAAAGACTGTACACTCGTAGCATGCCTGTCGCGATCGCATTGCACCCCTCACATGGTCGGTCCTGCACACGGCTCACGCAAACGGAATACGCTTCAGCTTGCCACTTCACTGACATGTGGGACAACACTTGGAGAAACCGACCATGCGCCAAACTCGCCCGCCCATCGCACGAACCCCCCTCTCCCACCAAATTCCCCCAAATCCCATATTCAACCGCCCTTTGACCAACTAGCCAACAATATTCCCCAACCCCCCGGCCCCTCCACTCCATTCGCTCCGCCAAAGCTGCCCTCCCCGCCGCGCTGATACGTCGACGCCGCGGTTCGTCGAGGGGACGCACGGCGATCCTCTCGCTCCCACAGTACGCTATCGTAGACTGCCGTCCTCTAGCTGCGACGCCACCGCTGGGGACGTTCTTGTGGAGACGCATGGCAGTCAGCTTCTCCCATGGTACGCACATTCTAGACTGAGGCCCCGTGCATGTCGGAGTAGCACTGAATGTTAGATGATAGATGCCGTTAATCTCACTGTTTTCCGAAGTAGTTTACAATCAATATGCTCTGCTTAAGAAGCCTCCTTGCCCTGTTCTGCACTCAATCTGCTTAGCTGAGATGGCATGCCACGCCTGATTAGTTGCTAAAATATCCTAGCCAATCTGTTAGGTGAAATAGCTCTACATAATTTTATACTCAATCTTTGTTGCTGAGATGGCCTTCGATGGATGTGTGCTCGACCTCATTGACTGGTGAAATAGCCTGCCATAATTTAGCACTTAAATCTATTTGCTGAATTAGCTTTACATATATTTCGTTACTTAGATCTGCTTGTCCAAATATCTTACATAGCTTTAGACATCGACTTAGGTATTTTTTCCTGGACTTCATAAAAAAGCATATATGTTTTTCCTGTAATATCTAGTAGAAAAACTAATTTGTATGTATAACAGATATACATGACTTGGATAACTTTTGCTCGAAGATTCTCCGTTGCATATGTCGAGGGGGTTGAAAACTTCATGAACTTTATGAGAGCCGAGTACAATGGTCCGAAATCAGATGTGCTCTGCCCTTGCAGCGGTTGTATAAATTCAGTTACAAGACCCCTGTCAACTGTGCAAAATCATCTACACTTGTATGGGCTGTCGGTCACATATACTAGGTGGGTTCATCATGGTGAAGCTGTGAACGTCAATGTTACTAACTATGTGGAAGCAGCAGATCACCATCTTGATATGCCTGATGCTCAGGTGGAAGAGGAGGAGTAGGTGGTGGTGGCGGAGCCAGTGAGTTTGACCAACATTGAAACAATGCTACGAAATGCTCGTGCATTTTGTGAACTTTCACCTGCAGAAGAAAAACGATGGGCCCACATGTTGGAACAATGTAACGTGGCTGTCACCCCAGGAAATAAGTTGTCAGTATTCTCAGCTATGGTCACCTTTGTTTAGGTGAAGACATTGGAACGGATGACCAACAAATCATTTGATGTGATGTTGGCTGCTTTCCGCAAATCTTTCCCAAAAGCGTCTGAGCTGCCACACACCTACAGTAAAATGAAGAATTTCCTTCGTGTAGTTGGAATTGGATATGATATGATCCATGTTTGTAAGAATAATTGTGTTCTTTTCTAGAAGGATTATGCAAACTTAAGTGAATGCCCAAAATGCAAATCATCAAGATGGCGATGATATGAAGAGGATTCCTCATAATGTTCTAAGACATTTTCCAATTATACCAAGATTGCAGAGGTTGTTTCATGATGAAGAAACAAGAGAGGATCTATTGTGGCATTCTAGGAACCAGGAGTACAGAGATTAGAATGTAATGAGCCATCCATATCATGGTAGTGACTGGAAAATCTTCAATCAGAAACACAAAAAGTTTGTTGCAGACCTAAGAAACATTAGAGTTGGCTTAGCTTCAGATGGATTTATCCCATTTGGCCACAAGAGCGCCACATATAGCATGTGGCCAGTGCTTGTTATCCCTTACAACATGCCTCCAAATGTCTGCACCAAAGAATCAAACTACATGATGGCCTTGCTCATCCCAGGTCCAAAAAGTCGTGGAAAGGATTTTGATTTATTCATGGAGCCTCTTGTGGAGGAACTTCAACAACTATGGAGGGGTGTTCTCACTCGAGACCTATATAACAGCCCACCAACTGATTTCTTTCTATGTGCTGTTATAATTTGTTGCATCGATGATTATCCGGCTTTGGGCACTATGTCTGGGCGAACGACACATGGTTACAATGCATGTGTTCAATGTGACAGGAATCCGCTGCCATACGCAATACTTAGCAAGATCTATTACACTGGACATCGCCGTTTCCTTGCCAAGGACAAGCCGTGTCCTACAAAATACCAAAGATATGTGTTCAATGCAAAGCATGAAAACTGTGATGCGCCAAAGAGGATCACCGCCGATGAGTTGCAACTGGAATTAGAGAAGGTCAGGCATATTACACCAGGAAACCATCCTGATAATGGTAGCGGGAAAAGGAAGCGTGACAGGGCAGAAGAGAGATTATTGTTTACCCGCAGGTCCACTTTGTGGGACTTGGAGTATTGGAAAGATTTGGATCTACGGCATAATCTTGATGCGATGCACACTGAGAAAAATATATGTGATAGCATTATCGGCACACTTCTTAATATTGAAGGCAAGATGAAAGATACCTTAAAATCTAGGATTGATTTGACACATCTAGGTATCAAAAAGGATTGCAGGTGGAAGATGAAGGTAAACCACGGGACATGGCACCAATTGTGTATGTCTTGGACAAGGTAAACAGAAAAGAATTCTACGAGAACCTGTCACGTGTGAGATTCCCACATGGATTTGCTTCCATCCCTGAAATGAGAGTCAGTGCAGATGGAAACAAGGTACAAGGGTTGAAAACTCATGACTGTCACGTCCTACTTCAATGGTTTTTACCTGTTATCCGCCCTGACTTATACAGGGCAGTTGAAGAGTTGGGACAATTCTTCAGGGAACTTTGAAGTAGAAATATCAGGATAAATGCTTTGGAGTGTCTTAGAGACAAGATACCAACTATCCTATGCGACCTTGAGAAGATATATCCTGCAGCCTTCTTTGATGTGATGGTGCATTTGGTTGTTCATCTACCTGATGAGGCACTACTTAGAGGTCCAGTACAGTATGGCTGGATGTACCCTATTGAAAGGCGGCTAGGAACTTTCAAGGGCTATGTTAGGAATAGAGCTAGACCCGAGGGTTCCATTCAAAGGCCTACATTGCTACAAAAGCGTTGACATTCTGCTCAAAATACATTGAAACAGCTGATCAACTTAGCAAAGAGGTGGGTGAAGATAATCCCGGGCTCAATGTTTTCGATTGTTCTGTTTGAGTTACAGGGAAGAGTCGACAAGACGACAAACCTAAAGATTTGGACAAAATGATTTGGTATCTACTCAATAACTGTCCTGAGATTCTACCTTATATCGAGTAAGTGCTACATTGCAGCTTATACATCATAATCTACTAAACTTGCAGCACATTCTTATATATTTAGATGTTTGACGTGATCACTATGTTGTGCACATCTACAAAAAGGAGTTACTGCTGCAAAATCCAAGAAACATTGACAAACTGGTTATGGCAGGATTTGCGAAATGGTTCAAGAGCCATGTAAGCTTTTGAATTGCATTGTCAGTTTTTTTAATATATTGAGTACATAAGATGATCAGCTTGTCTATTTTCTAACCATAGGTTAAGAAGATGCAGGAGGATGGGCAGGCAATTGATGATGCCCTTTATGCACTAGCAATGGATCCTGATACTTGGGTAAGACATTATGAATCTTGCGTTGTTGGAGATGTGCGCTACAACACCCTTGCATGCGACGAAGGTAGGAAGACACAAAACAGTGCCATTATGAGCAAGGATAAGTACAACGAAGTGACAACTGAAATGTATGCTAACATAACAGACATTGTTCAGTTGCAGTATATCTCCAGTTTCAAGGTTCATGGGTATGTGGTTCTGTTGTGCTGTCGTTGGTATAACCTATTTTCCAGGATCGCAAAACCCAAAGCCGATGATTGTTTCAAATTCATCAATGTCAAGGCGGCGTACTAGACCTATGAGCCTTTTATTTTGGCAAATCAAGCAACACATATATTTTTCTTGGAAGACACATTTGCACATAGCAATGACTAGAGAGTATTGCAAAGGTTTGAGCAGAGGAATTTTTTTAATGAAGTTGCACAACAAGATGATGCTTACACTACTCCTGATGTAGAAGATTCCATAGATGTTCCTATATCTTTGAGAACCATCATGTCAATGACGCTGGCGAAAAGATTGTATGTCGGGCTGTGGACATATGAGAGTTGATCAATAAGATGCCAACATTCGAGGACATTGAGGATGAAGAAGAAGATGACTCTGGGGGGAATTACAATTAAGACTGATACACATGGTGAAGATGTTGATGCTGCTGCCGTAGATGATCATTAGATTGCTTTTGTCGTATTTTCTTGTGAGAAGACATTTTTTATCTACTATGTGAAATTGTGTTTGCTATGACAACTGAAACCTGATGAACTTGTTGTTTAGTATTTTGCTTTGAGAACATCACTTATTATGTATGTTGATTTGTGTTTGGTGATTGTATGATGACTAAAACATGATCACATTGTTGTTTAGTTGTACTCATATTTGGTTGTGAAACTTGTATTTGATGACATAGTTTGCTGTTGGACTACAATTTGCTCGACGTCTTCGAATGAGAACAAAGCTGACCCGACAGGGTGTCTGCTAATTTATTTATTTATTAGGGGCCTCTTCTATTTATTTATTTATGAGAAAAAGGGGATACCCCCGATTTCCATTAATAGAAATCATTAGATGTTCACAACACTACACCCAGCCTGCTAAACAGGTTTCATTCATTACTAGTTTCAGCAAAGTGCTCATGTCATAGCCACTGAATACATCACGAGTGCTACATACACTGCAAATAAAGAGACAATCATCCTATAGAGCACATCGATTTTGCCCACTAACTCCACAAGCTCTTTCATCTCCTCATTGTTGTCAAGGCTGTTCAGCAGCTGTTTCTTGGCCATGATCAGAGGAACTGCATCTTTAACCTTCTGCTCTACATCTTCCTCTTCTGCCGTTCCTTCAGTTACTTGTCCAACACCCCAACCTGGTCATATTGGGATTCCTCAGCTAACCAAATAATCAACGTAGTTGCATTCCCCCAAATTAGCAACTTCCCAGAAATATAAATCACACGAATCTTCCCTTTTCTGCATGAATCAAATTGGAAGATCATCAACCAAACTATTAAAAAAATCAGCAACTGAAAGCAGTATAAAACAACACTTAAAAACATATTATTACCCCATGATTCGGGCATCTGTAGAAGACTCGGCCAAGGTTGCGGATTGTGGTTGAGATGCGACGGATGACTCTGTGTGATTTGCAGCAGTGGCACCACACCAACGGCAGGAGGTTGCGATGAGCAACCGGCTGCGGGGCGTGTGTTGGCAAGGGTGTGATGAGACCTACATGCGATGGTACGGGTGGCGACTTGGCGCATATCTGGTTGTTGCCTGCTGAAGAGTAGGTGGACAAGCAGCCAGTGGACATGGTTGCTGCGGCCAGAGCTTCTGATGCTAGGCAGAGTAAGTAGAGAAGAGGAGAAGTGAAGGTTGGACATGTCAGTTTCATTACTTCAGAGTAGCATAGCACCATATATAGTCATAGTTTAGGTTAGGATTCGAACCAGCTACAGGAGCACGTCTCTCTTTTTCCCAAAACTGAGCAACGTCTCTTTACTGGTACACTAGCTTGTTCTGTACGCCTTCTCAAGTCTTAGATTTTCTTTCTCTTTTTTTGCAAGGAAGGAAGGAGGACAAAATTGATAGTTCCTGGGACCCAAACCCAAGACCTCTTAGTTGAAAACTAAGGGTGCTACTCATTATATGGCGAACGTTCCCTGGGAGGAGGACGACAGACAAACGCATTTTCCTCACAGTTTTAGTTGCGACGCAAGATCGAATAGTCGCAGTTTCAGGAATGTTATCAGGCGAGCAAGCCCAGTTTTTCTTTTCTTCATATATATAAATAAGTATGCTACTTGGTGTCGGCTTAGTTAACAAACGATTGTGCCAACCTTGACCGCTGGATTGACATTCAATGTCTATCATGTTTCTTTAGTCTCTTCTTCCTCCAGCCGCCAAAGCCAAACCAGCACCGGCGGGACCGCCTGCTCCTGCCTCCCATGGCTGGTTGTGCTGCCGCGCACACATCATGGCCACATCGCACCCTAAAACTCTGTGCATCTTCCTCGGCTCCTGTTCGGTCCCGTCGGAGGCCTCACCTTTGTCCTCCGCCTTGGTTCGCTCGCTGCGGCGGGTGTTGTCAACATGGTCAACACCGAGAGGAATAAGGAGATGACTTTACATGGTGAGGACGACAGTAGGGACCCAACAGCGCACGCATTTTTTTTCCAGGACGAAGAAAGGTATCAACTGGGTTGTGCGGGAGCTGTGGCCCGTCTAGCCCAAGCTTTTATTTCATATGTTTACCACATGACCAGTTCGGCTTTTTTTCCTTTCTAGAAATGGCTAGCCCAACTATTTTGTTTTTTACACAAAAACCAGCGTAGGCCTACTTGCTTTTTTACGCCCTGCTCGGCCGGAACTCTTTCAAGATGAGGAGGGATGCATCCGAGCTTGCCCAAAAAATGGGCTATAGGTAATAATAAATGGGCTGTAAAATGAAAAAAATACAACAAATAGGCAATTAGTTCCAAAATACTTTTTTCTTTCGGATTTTGATATTTTAAATTTCATTGTTTTTGTGCGGGTTAAATTTGATAGGATTTAAATTAGGTATGTTTAGTTTTTAAATTATTTTGAATCTGGCTAGAAATTTCGGGTTGTATGCTATTTGGTCAGATTTGGAGGCTGACTTGTGGGTCTACTAGGTTGACGTGTACAAAAGGCTTTGTCAAGTTAGTCCACAAACGATTCTAGTAGCAATGACCGTGGGATGCTAATCCAACGACCATGCTGCTTCTTCAATATCTGATCTTCTTGCTCCAACCGCCCAAACCAGCACCGATGGGACTGCTTGCTCCTGCCACCCGTGGCTGGCTGTGTTGCCGCACAGGCCGCACCGCCCCACCCTACTCCATCGCTGGCCAGGCCATTCCTCTACTCACCCACACCTCCTGTTATTGTGCGGTGATGCCAGCCGAACTAGTAAACCCGCGTACTCCCCATCGCGTGGGCAACCACTGTCGAGTCTTCCCCGACTCCATGTTGTTCCCTTCCTAGGCCTCGCCGTCGTCCACTGCCCTGGTGCTCCAGCACGGAGTGGTCAACATGGTCAACAAACGACATCCATAGGAAGTGGACTATACGTGGAGAGGCTGGCAACTGGGTCCACGGCCTTACACAAGGAAATGCCTCCTTATTATGCGCAAAATAATGATTCCTCCACCTGACAGCTGGGACCCACCGGAAGGGCCTCTGCATTTCATGAAAAAATGCCCCCCCCCCGCTGACAGCTCGGATCCATCAACTATATCTTCGCACGCAAGGAAGTGCCTCCTTATTACACACACAAAATGAATACTCCCCCTGCTAGCTGGGACCCACCATAGTGGGAGGCTGACTTGTGGGCCTACTAAGTTGACGTGGATAGAGGACTTTGTCAACTTAGTCAATATGAACAATTCTAGCTCCAGTGACCATACGATGTCCATTCAACGACTGTAGTGCTTCTTCAACCTCTGGTCTTCTTGCTCTAGCCACCCAAAACAGCGCCGCTTGTGCCGCCTGCAACTGCCTCCCGTGGCCGGCTGTGCTTCCGCGGAGGCCTCATCGCCCCCTATTACTCCCACCGCTAGCCACGCCATTCCTCTACTAACCCACACCCCATGTTATTCTGCAGCGACGACAGCCTCACACCGCAGCCGAACTAGCCAACCCTCATACTCCTCTCTGCGTGGGCATCCACTGTCGCGTCTTCCCCGGCTTCGCATCGTCCCCTTCCTAGGCCTCGGCGTAGTCCACCGCCTTGGTGCTCTCGGCGCGGCATGTTCAATGTGGTCAAGGAACGACTTCCATCGAAAGAGTACTGTACGTGGAGAGGCTGATTTTTGTGTCCACGGCCGCAGCAAGGAAGTGCAACCTTATTACACGTAAAATAATTATTCCTCCACCTGACAGCAGTGACCCACCAGACGGGCCACCGTATTTCGTGAAAAAAACATTTCCCCCTGACTGCTGGGACCCACCAGCTACATCTTCGCACACAAGGAAGTGCGTCCATATTACGGGCAAAAAAATGATTCTCCCCCTGACAGCTGGGACCCACCAGCAATAACTTCGCATGCAAGGAAGTGCCTTCTTATTCTCCCTGTTAGTCGGGACCCACCTGGTCGAAGCGTACGTAGCGTTGTCATTCTAGTCGCGAACGTGTACATACATACTCGTCGATCGGTCTGTCTGTAGGCTTCAGTGATGAACCATGGCTGAGTAAGGAAGGACACGTCTCGTAGTACAGCGCACACGTAGCATGTCACGCAGTCCCGTCAATATCATGTACACGTACTACAGCCAGGGTGCAAGAAAGTAAATACGGACACATATGTACATACGGGGGGGGTCTCGCACGCCTACTCGCGCATACGTACGACCAGGGCTCGTGTACATGGAGAGGCAGCGGAGAGGAGCGACGACATCCTGTTCATCGGCAGCCAACCGGCTGGGTCGAAACAGAGAAACTACATCGTCGTGTTCATCGGGAGGCAATGGAATGTGTCGTGTTCATCGGGAACCAACTGGCTTAGATGGAACAGCCGAACGAGGCCTGATGTACCGCAGAATGGAGGAAACGGCCTTTTGTTCAACTGCCTACGGTCAAAACGGGATCCTATTCATCGGGAGGGGTCTGGCGTACCACAAAACAGAGGAAATGGACTTCTCTTCATCCTCGTACGGTCTAAACGGGGTCTTGTTGATCGAGAGGGGTGTGAGGTACCGCAAAATGGAGGAAACAGACTTCTCTTGTACCTCCTATGGTTGAAACGGGGGTCCTGTTCATCGGGAGGGGTGTGGCGTACTGCCAAATGAGACTCCACGGGCTACTGTTCATCCACCGTCTACTGCCTTGCTCCAACCTCCATGGGCTACTGTTTGTCCATCGCCGACC
This sequence comes from Triticum aestivum, assembly GCF_018294505.1. Classification (NCBI taxonomy): domain Eukaryota; kingdom Viridiplantae; phylum Streptophyta; class Magnoliopsida; order Poales; family Poaceae; genus Triticum; species Triticum aestivum. The sequence goes on along the minus strand of NC_057801.1, from coordinate 108,711,175 downwards.
TCCTCCAGCCTCCACCTATGACTATTCATCCACGGCGTCTCCCCCTGCCTCCACTAGCTACTGTTCATCCATGGACTCCTGTCCATCCTGCCTCCACCGGCTACTGTTCAACCACCCCTCCACGGGTTACTGTTCATCCAGACCTCCACTGGCTACTGTTTAACCAGCCCTCCACGGGGCCTTGTTCATCCACCACAACCGGCTCGATTGGGGTCCTGTTCATCCAGCGGCAACGACCTCTACTACCACGGGGTCTTGTTCATCCAACCCCCACCGAGAACTGTTCATCCAACCCCCAATAACACTTACTATTCATCAAGAGGAAGCAGGTTCAATCGACTTCAGTTAGCAGCAGTAGCGAAGGAATCGCTCAAACGTGTTCAGTTAACAGCCAGGGATCAATAAACCGCTCGGGTTAAGTATCACGTAGCCAGTGTAATCGCTCAGGTTTAGTAGGCGAATGCCTCGCTCGGGTTTAGTTAGAGCCCAACGCCTCGCACCCACGCGCATACGTGTATGAGAGAAACGCACAATCCTGCTACGTCTTGAGCTTGCGTTGGTTTTCCTTGAAGAGGAAAGGGTGATGCAGCAATAGTAGCATAAGTATTTCCCTCAATTTTTGAGAATCAAGGTATCAATCCAGTAGGAGGCTCCTCAAAAGTCCCACACACCTACACAAACAAATAAAGAACTCGCAACCAATGCAATAAAGGGGTTGTCAATCCCTTCACGGCCACTTGCGAAAGTGAGATCTGATAGAGATAGTATGATAAGATAAATATATTTTTGGTATTTTATAATATACACGCAAAAGGTAAAGATGCAAATAAAATTAGATTGGAAGCAAATATGATAAGAGATAGACCCGGGGGCCATAGGTTTCACTAGAGGCTTCTCTCAAGATAGCATAAGTATTACGGTGGCTGAACAAATTACTACCGAGTAATAGATAGAAAAGAGAATAATTATGAGATTATCTAGGCATGATCATGTATATAGGAATCACGTCCGTGACAAGTAGACCGAATCCTGCCTGCATCTACTACTATTACTCCACACATCGACCAACTCCTGCCTGCATCTAGAGTATTAAGTTCATAAGAATAGAGTAACGCCTTAAGCAAGATGACATGATGTAGAGGGATAAACTCATGCAATATGATATAAACCCCATCTTTTTATCCTCGATGGCAACAATACAATACGTGCCTTGCAACCCTTTCTGCCAATGGGTAAGGACACCGCAAGATTGAACCCAAAGCTAAGCACTTCTCCCATGGCAAGAAAGATCAATCTAGTAGGCCAAACCAAACTGAAAATTCGAAGAGACTTGCAAATATAACTCAATCATACATAAAAGAATTCAGAGGAGATTCAAATATTTATCATAGATAAACTTGATCATAAACCCACAATTCATCGGATCTCGACAAGCACACCGCAAAAAGAGTTTACATCGAATAGATCTCCACAAGAGAGGGGGAGAACCTTGTATTGAGATCCAAAAAGAGAGAAGAAGCCATCTAGCTAATAACTATGGACCCGAAGGTCTGTGGTAAACTACTCACAACTCATCGGAGGGGCTATGGTGTTGATGTAGAAGCCCTCCATGGTCGATTCCCCCTCCGGAGAGCACCAGCGAAGGCTCCAAGATGGGATCTCGCGGATACAGAAGGTTACTATGGTGGAAATTGTGTTTTGTTGGCTCCCTGGATGTTTTCGGGGTACGTAGGCTTATATAGGAGGAAGAAGTACGTCGGTGGCTGCCCGAGGGGCCCATGAGACAGGGGGCGCGCCCTATAGGGGGGGGGGGCGTGCCCTACCCTCTTGTGGCCGCCTCGGCTGCTTCTTGACTTGCACTCCAAGTCCTCTGGATCACGTTCGTTCCAAAAATCACGCTCCCAAAGGTTTCATTCCATTTGGACTCCGTTTGATATTCCTTTTCTTCGAAATACTGAAATAGGCAAAAAAACAACAATACGGGCTGGGCCTCTGGATAGTAGGTTAGTCCCAAAAATGATATAAATGTGTAAAATAAAGCCCATAAACATCCAAAAGGGGTAATATAATAGCATGAAACAATCAAAAATTATAAATACGTTGGAGACGTATCAAGCATCCCCAAGCTTAATTCCTCCTCGTCCTCGAGTAGGTAAATGATAAAAACAGAATTTTTGATGTGGAATGCTACCTAGCATAATTCTCAATGTAATTTCCTTTATTGTGGCATGAATGTTCAGATCCAAATGATACAAAATAAAAGTTCATATTGACATAAAAATAGTGATACTTCAAGCATACTAATCAAAGTAATCATGTCTTCTCAAAATAACATGGCCAAAGAATGTTATCCCTACAAAATCATATAGTCTTGCTGTTGCTCTATCTTCATCACACAAAGTATTTAATCACGCACAACCCCGATGACAAGCCAAGCAATTTTTTCATACTTTAATAATCTCAAACTTTTTCAACTTTCACGCAATACATGAGCGTGAGCCATGGACATAACACTATATGTGGAATAGAATGGTGGTTGTGGAGAAGACAAAAAGGAGAAGATAGTCTCACATCAACTAGGCGTATCAACGGGCTATGGAGATGCCCATTAATAGATATCAATGTGAGTGAGTAGGTATTGCCATGCAACGGATGCACTAGAGCTATAAATATATGAAAGCTCAACAAAAGAAACTAAGTGGGTGTGCATCCAACTTGCTTGCTCACGAAGACCTAGGGCATTTTGAGGAAGCCCATCATTGGAATATACAAGCCAAGTTCTAGAATGAAAAATTGCCACTAGTATATGAAAGTGACAACATATGGGACTCTCTAACATGAAGATCATGGTGCTACATTGAAGCACAAGTGTGGAACAAGAGATAGTAACATTGTCCCTTTTCTCTTTTTCTCTCGTTTTATTTTTTCTTTTCTTTTTTTTCTTTTTTCTTTTTTCTTTTTTTCTTTTTTTCTTTGGCCTTTCTCTTTTTTTCTTTTTGGCCTTTCTTTTTTTCTTTTTTCTTTTTCCCTTCTTTTTTCTTTTTGTAAAGTCCGAAGTCTCATCCCGACTTGTGGGGGAATCATAGTCTTCATCATCCTTTCCTCACTAGGACAATGCTCTAATAATGAAGATCATCACACTTTTATGGATTTACAACTCAAGAATTACAACTCAAAGCTAGAACAAGATATGACTCTATATGAATGACTCCGGTGGTGTACTGGGATATGCAATGAATCAAGAGCGACGTGTATGAAAATTATGAAGGTGGCCTTGCCACAAATACCATGTCAACTACATGATCATGCAAAGAGCAATATGACAAAAGTAATGCGTGTCATATGAACGGAACGATGGAAAGTTGCATGGCAATATATCTCGGAATGGCTATGGAAATGCCATAATAGGTAGGTATGGTGGATGTTTTGAGGAAGGTATATGGTGGGTGTATGGTACCGGCAAAAGTTGCGCGACACAAGAGAGGCTCGCAATGGTGGAAAGGTGAGGGTGCGTATAATCCATGGACTCAACATTTGTCAAAAGAACTCATATACTTATTGCAAAAAATCTAGAAGTCATCAAAAACAAAGTACTACGCGCATGCTCCTAGGGGGATAGATTGGTAGGAAAAGACCATCGCTCGTCCCCGACTGCCACTCATAAGGAAGACAATCAATAAATAAAATTGTGCTACAACTTCATCACAAAGCGGTTCACCATACGTGCATGCTACGGGAATCACAAACCTCAACACAAGTATTTTTCATAATCACCTCAACTAGCATGACTTTAATATCACTACCTCCATATCTCAAAACAATTATCAAGCACCAAATTGATCATAGCATCCAATTCACTTTATAAGATAGTTTTTATTATACCCAACTTGGATGCTCATCATTCTAGGACCAAATTTGTAACCATAGCAAATACCATGCTGTTCTAAAAGACTCTCAAAATAATATAAGTGAAGCATGAGAGACTAGCAATTTCTTCAAAATTAATCCACCGTCGTGCTCTAAAAGAAATAAGTGAAGCACTAGAGCAAAAACTATCAAGCTCAAAAGATATAAGTGAAGCACATAGAGTATTCTAGCAAATTCTAATCAAGAAGGCTTCTCCCAAAAGGTGTGTACAGCAAGTATTATTGTGGTAAACTAAAAAGCAAAGGCTAATATAATACACGACGCTCCAAGAAAAACACATATCATGTGGCGAATAAAAATATTGCTCCAAGTAAAGTTACCAATGAACGAAGACGAAAGAGGGGATGCCTTCCCAGGGCATCCCCAAGCTTAGGCTTTTGGATATCCTTGAATATATTGGGGTGCCATGGGCATACCCAAGCTTAGGCTCTTGCCACTCCTTAATTCATAGTCCATAAAAGCTTTACCCAAAACTTGACAACTTCACAACACAAAACTCAACAGGAAATCTTATAAGCTCTGTTAGTGAAAGAAAACAAAACCACCACATAAGGTACTGTAATGAACTCATTCTTCATTTATTTTGGTGTTAAACCTACTGTATTCCAACTTCTCTATGGTTTATAAACTATTTTACTAGCCATAGATGCATCAAAATAAGCAAACAACACACGAAAAAAAGAATCTGTCAAAAACAGAACAGTCTGTAGAAATTTGTAACTAACGCAAACTTCTGGAACTCTAAAAATCCTACTAAAATAGGAAGTCCTGGAAAATTTGCCTATTGATCATAAGCAAAAAGAATCAACGCAAAAGCACGTTTCTGTGATGTAACAAAACTAAATTCATGCACGCAAAGTTTCTGTTTTTCAGCAGAATCAAATCAACTATCATCATAGGTTATCCTATAGGTTCTACTAGGCACAAACACTAATTAAAAGATAAAAACACATCTAAACATAAGGTAGATGCAAGATTTATTACTAAACAGGAACAAAAACAAAAAACACAAAGAAAATTGGGTTGCCTCCCAACTAGCACTATCGTTTAACGCCCCTAGCTAGGCATAAAAGCGAAGATAGATCTAAGTAGTGCCATCTTTGGCACTAAACTTTTTAATGGAGTTATGCTCAAGAACGGGAGGCTCTTTGCTTTTCCCTTCATGCACTGAGATCCTTTGATCTAAGGTATCTAACCGCTTATTGTAAAGTGTGATCAAATTATTCATACGGTTGATACTCCCAACAATATTCTTAAAAGGTTCAACAAGTTTTTGCAATTCAAGTAATTTCTCTAAAATTTGGGTTCCTTCAAGAGAGAAAGGTGATCCTTCTTGTCGGGGAAGTACTCCTACTATCCCCTCTAAAATTTCATAAGCAGAACTAGGATCAATTTCAATAAATTCCCCTTTTGCGGCAATATCAAGGAGTTGTTTATGGGGTAAGGTTAACCCAATGTAAAAATTGCGAATTAAAATCTTGAAATCCCCTTCCAAAGCACAACTACGATAAGATTCTAACATCCTAAACCAAGAATCTTTTAAATTTTCTCCTTGTCTTTGCTTGAAGTGGAGAACTTCAAAGTCGGGAGACGACGGTATAGAAGCTGAGCTAGCCATAATGACAAGGTAAAAGATCTAACACGCGAGCAAACAGAAAAAGGCAAGCGGAAAAAGAGGAGGAGATTGGGAAAGAGAGCGCAAATAAAACGGCAAGGGTGAAGTTGGGGAGAGGAAAATGAGAGGCAAATGGCAAATAATGTAAATGCGAGGGAGATGAGTTTGTGATGGGTACTTGGTATGTCTTGACTTGAGCGAAGACCTCCCCGGCAACGGCGCCAGAAATCGCACGTTGGTGGGAGGTCGAATCTTGACTTGACTTGGTGGAAGCCTCCCCGGCAACGGCGCCGGAAATCCTTCTTGCTACGTCTTGAGCTTGTGTTGGTTTTCCTTGAAGAGGAAAGGGTGATGCAGCAATAGTAGCGTAAGTATTTCCCTCAGTTTTTGAGAACCAAGGTATCAATCCAGTAGGAGGCTCCTCAAAAGTCCCACACACCTACACAAACAAACAAAGAACTCACAACCAACGCAATAAAGGGGTTGTCAATCCCTTCACGGCCACTTGCAAAAGTGAGATCTGATAGAGATAGTATGATAAGATAAATATATTTTTGGTATTTTATAATATAGATGCAAAAAGTAAAGATGTAGATAAAAGTAGATTGGAAGAAAATATGATAAGAGATAGACCCGGGGGCCATAGGTTTCACTAGAGGCTTCTTTCAAGATAGCATAAGTATTACGGTGGGTGAACAAATTACTGTCGAGCAATTGATAGAAAAGCGAATAATTATGAGATTATCTAGGCATGATCATGTATATAGGCATCACGTCCGTGACAAGTAGACCGACTCCTGCCTGCATCTACTACTATTACTCCACACATCGACCAACTCCTGCCTGCATCTAGAGTATTAAGTTCATAAGAACAGAGTAACGCCTTAAGCAAGATGACATGATGCATAGGGATAAACTCATGCAATATGATATAAACCCCATCTTTTTATCCTTGATGGCAAAAATACAATACGTGCCTTGCAACCCTTTCTATCACTGGGTAAGGACACCGCAAGATTGAACCCAAAGCTAAGCACTTCTCCCATGGCAAGAAAGATCAATCTAGTAGGCCAAACCAAACTGATAATTCAAGGAGACTTGCAAAGATAACTCAATCATACATAAATGAATTCATAGGAGATTCAAATATTTCTCATAGATAAACTTGATCATACACCCACAATTCATCAGATCTCAACAAACACACTGCAAAAAGAGTTTACATCGAATAGATCTCCACAAGAGAGGGGGATAACATTGTATTGAGATCCAAAAAGAGAGAAGAAGCCATCTAGCTAATAACTATGGACCCGAAGGTCTGTGGTAAACTACTCACAACTCATCAGAGGGCTATGGTGTTGATTTAGAAGCCCTCCGTGGTCGATTCCCCCTCCGGCAGAGCACCGGCGAAGGCTCCAAGATAGGATCTCGCGGATACAGAAGGTTACTATGGTGGAAATTGTGTTTCGTTGGCTCCCTGGATGTTTTCGGGGTACGTAGGCTTATATAGGAGGAAGAAGTATGTCGGTGTCCGCCCGAGGGGCCCACGAGATAGGGGGGCGTGCCCTACCCTCTCGTGGCCGCCTCGACTGCTTCTTGACTTGCACTCCAAGTCCTCTGGATCACGTTCGTTCCAAAAATCACGCCCCCAAAGGTTTCATTCCGTTTGGACTCCGTTTGATATTCCTTTTCTTCGAAATACTGAAATAGGCAACAAGACAGTAATACGGGCTGGGCCTCCGGTTAGTAGGTTAGTCCGAAAAATGATACAAATGTGTAAAATAAAGCCCATAAACATCCAAAAGGGGTAATATAATAGCATGAAACAATCAAAAATTATAGATACGTTGGAGACGTATCAAGCATCCCCAAGCTTAATTCCTGCTCGTCCTCGAGTAGGTAAATGATAAAAACAGAACTTTTGATGTGGAATGCTACCTAGCATAATTCTCAATGTAATTTTCTTTATTGTGGCATGAATGTTCAGATCCAAATGATACAAAATAAAAGCTCATATTGACATAAAAATAGTGATACTTCAAGCATACTAATCAAAGTAATCATGTCTTGTCAAAATAACATGGCCAAAGAATGTTATCCCTACAAAATCATATAGTCTGGCTGTTACTCTATCTTCATCACACAAAGTATTTAATCATGCACAACCCCGATGACAAGCCAAGCAATTGTTTCATACTTTAATAATCTCAAACTTTTTCAATTTTCACGCAATACATGAGCGTGAGCCATGGACATAGCACTATATGTGGAATAGAATGGTGGTTGTGGAGAAGACAAAAAGGAGAAGATAGTCTCACATCAACTAGGCGTATCAACGGGCTATGGAGATGCCCATTAATAGATATCAATGTGAGTGAGTAGGGATTGCCATGCAACGGATGCACTAGAGCTATAAATATATGAAAGCTCAACAAAAGAAACTAAGTGGGTGTGCATCCAACTTGCTTGCTCAAGAAGACCTAGGGCATTTTGAGGAAGCCCATCATTGGAATAGGGTATGCGCCTGTCTTTGTACAAAGGGTTACATGCACATCGACAAGGCTTGACAAAAGGTGGCTGCCGGGGCAGGGCCCGGCAACCACGCCTTACGGCTGGAACTTGGGAAGATGCTCAATATTCCATGAGTTTTGCAACTTAATGCCATCTTCATTCTCTAGAAGGACTGCGCCAGGTCTAGTGACTCGTACTACCCGATAAGGGCTTTCCCGCTTTAGTGTCAACTTGTTGGAACCCTTGGCGGACTGAACATGCCTAAGGACAAGGTTGCCTTCCTCAAGGCTCCAGGCGTGAACCCTATAGATATGGTAGTGGCGCATGACTTGTTGGTAGCGTGCAACACACACAACAGCCCGGAGATGATCTTCCTCAAGGAACACAACATCATCATGACGTAGCTGCTCTTGCACTACTTCATCGTAGGCAAGTACTCTAGGTGACCCGTATATGAGTTCCGGGGGGAGCACTGCTTTTGCCCCATAGACAAGGGAGAAGGGAGTCTGCCCGGTAGCTCGATTTGGTGTCATTCTGAGGGACCAAAGAACCACCGTAGCTCGTCAATCCAGTGTGTGCTGCACTTTTGCAACTTATCAAATCTTCTTGTCTTGAGTCCATGTAGCACTTCAGCATTCATCCTCTCAGCTTGCTCATTGCTCCAAGGATGAGCAACAGAGGCAAAGGAGACCTTGCTCCCAAGGCTTTGGATGTATTACATGAAGGCACGGCTTGTGAATTGGGTGCCATTATTGGTGATCACTTTGGCGGGCACTCCAAAATGGCACGCCAATCCTTTCAAGAATTTGATAGCTGATTGTGTGATCACCTTCCTCATTGGCTCTACTTCTAGCAAGATTGTAAACTTGTCAATTGCACCATACAAGAAGTCAAAGCCTGCGGTAGCACGGGGGAAGGGTGCCAAGATATCGAGCCCCCAGACCGAAAATGGCCAGGATAAGTGGATCGTCTAGAGAGCTTGAGCTAGTTGATGGATGTTCTTGGAGTGGAAGTGATAGGCTTCACATGTAGTATCTAGCTCAGTTGCGTCCAGGAGGGTTATGGGCTAGTAGAAATCCTGCCAGAAAGCTTTTCCAACCAGGGCTCTTGATCTAATGTGTGAGCCGCACATGCCCTCATGTATCTCCGCCGGCAGCTTCAGCCCATCTTCCCGGCAAATGCTCTTCAATTTCATACCGTTCGGCCTCTTCCTGTACCATATGTCATTGACAAACTGGTACATATTTGAGCCCCGGGCTACTCTTTCAGATTCTTGTTGTTCTTTGGACAGTTCCCCTGTTTGAAGGTACTGGACGATGTGTCACACCCAAGTTGGAGCATGAGGCTCAACAACAAGAACAAATGGCATTTCCTCATTCGTGGGAGTACTTACCTCGACCGCAAGGACTTGTGGTTCCTCGGGAGAGTGATGCTCACCAAGCGAAGTTCAGTTGTTCCTGGCAGCCTCTCTACCAGCGGCCTCGGGAGGCCCTGCCGGGAGATACTTGTCGGAGTCCAACTTCCTCCTTTTTCTGGGCATCGTTGATGGAGACATAGAAGGTTGAGTCAGGTGAAGGACAAAAGTCCCTTGTTCCACAAGGAGCTTTTGTGCAGCGCACTTTGATAAATGATCAGCAATACTGTTTTCCACATGGGGCACGTGCTCTGTTTGCAATCCATCAAAGTGCTGCTCCAACTTTCTCACTTCCTCTACGTATGCCTCCATCAATGGGTTCTGGTAATGTTTATTGACTTGCCTCACCATGAGTTGCGAGTCTCCATGGATGACCAATTTGTTGATTCCCAATTCCACCATAATTCTGAGCCCGGCAAGGAGCCCTTCATATTCAGTAGTGTTGTTGATAGCCTTCTCCTGGGGAAAGTGCATTTGAATGACATACTTGAGATTCTCTCTGGTGGGCGCAATAAGGAGTACGCCAACCCCAGCACCCTGCAACAAGAAATCACCATCAAAGTACATGATCCACTCCTGAGGTTCTTCCTTGCCGGGGATAACTGTCTCTGGTATCTCTTCATCTGGAGTGGGCATCCCTTCTGCAATGAATTTCACCAACGCCCTGCTCTGGATGGTTGAGGTACTTTCATACTTCAGGACGAAGCTTGACAGCTCTAGCCCCCATTCAACTATCCTGCTGGTAGCTTCGGGGTTCCTCGGTATGTGTTGCAGCGGGAAGCGTGTGACGACTGTGATCTCGTGGGCTTGGATGTAGTGGTGCAGTTTCCTCGAGGCCATGATAAGGTCGAAAATCAGCTTTTGCACTCTAGGGTACCTTGACCTAGCCCCAGTAACAAGTTGAAAGTACACTGGCCGTTGACCACTTTCTTTATTGCCGCGGCTTTAGGACCGCCCCCGCTAACTTGCTCTGCTTTCCCTTGATCTGTGCTCAATCTTGTCATGGCCAAGTCAGTTTCATCTCTAGAGAGGACAGTAGCTGCAGTTGCTTCTTCATCTACTTCCTGCTGCGCCACCAGTGCCGCACTAACCACTTGATTAGTTGCCACTAAGTATATCAGCAATAACTCTTGTGGTTTAGGAGCGACTAGGGTGGGAGCACAAGAAAGGTAGGTCTTCAGGTCTTGCAGCGCTGCTTCCACCTCTGGGGTCCACTTCATTGGCCCTGCCTTCTTGAAAACCTTGAAGAACGCCAAGGCACGCTCGACAGACTTGGAAGTGAACCTACTCAGCGTGGCAACACACCGAGTTAAATGTCTGACATCCTTGACAGTCTTGGGTGCTTGTATCTGCTCAATTGCTCTGATTTTGTAAGGGTTGGCTTCTATGCCCCAGTGAGATACAAAGAAACCAAGTAACTTGCCGGAGGGAACACCAAACACACACTTCTCGGGGTTTAACTTCAAGTTGATCTTGTGCAAGTTTGCAAAGGTCTCTTCCAGATCTTGAATGAGCGTTGACTTATCCTTGGTTTTGACCACTATATCATCCATGTAAGCTTCTACATTCCTGTGTAGCTGAGGCTCAAACCCAATTTGCAGTGCCCTAGCAAAAGTGGATCCAGTGCTCTTTAACCCGAAAGGAATACGTATGAAGCAGTACGTGCCACATGGAGTTATGAATGCAGTCTTCTCTTCATCTTCCTTGGACTTGAATATCTAATGGTACCCAGAGTATGCTTCCAAAAAGGAAAGACGATCGCACCCGAAAGTGGAATACACAATCTGATCAATGTGTGGCAGGGGAAAAGGGTCCTTTGGGCATGCCTTATTCAGGTCAGTGAAATCAATGCAAAGCCTCCAGTTCCCGTTTGCTTTGCGCACTATCACTGGGTTTCCTAACCATGTTGGATGCAGCAATCCTCTAACCAAACCAGCCGCTTCAAGTTTCCTGATTTCCTCGGCAATGAACTGTTGCCATTCCAAAGCCCGCTTTCTGACCGTCTGCTTGACGACCCGAGCATGAGGACAAACAACAAGGTGGTGCTCGATAACCTCCCTGGAAACGCCAGGGATGTCGGATGGTTGCCAAGCAAACACATCGACATTTGCCCGCAGGAAGGCAATGAGCGCGCTTTCCTATTTGTCATCAAGGGTGGCGCTGATGGTGAACGTACCGTCAGCGCCATCCTGCCTTACCGGGACCCTCTTCACAGCAGGTGAAGCAACCTTGGACCTCTTACTAGTGGAACTCTCTGGCAAGTCATCAACGGGTGCAACACACTCCGGAGAGGCGCGCTTCCTGGATTCCTTGCCAGCATCTCTGCCAGCCTTATTTTCCTTCTTTGTTTCCTTGGCGGGAGCTGTGGCTTCCGCAGCCTCATCTGCTACCGCATCTCGATACATCTGATCCACACATATGATTGTGTCTCTTTTATCTGACGGGATGGAAATGATACCCATTGGCCCTGGCATGAATTTTGCCAGAGCCGGATGACCAAGAATTTCATTGTAAGGCAAAGGAAGCTCAACCACGTCAAACATGACTCTTTCAGCCCAGTAGTTCAGTTCCCCACCAAATGTCACATGCAAGGTGATCTTTCCCTTGGCCCGGCTCCTGCTGGGGTTGATTCCTTGGAAAGTGCCCGTGGCCTTAAGCTCCTCATCAGAGATCTGTAGCTTGGCAACCACCTTAGGGGAAATCAAGTTAAACCCAGCCCCACCGTCAACTAACATCTTGGTGACTTTGAGGTTGCGGATTGTTGGGGAAACCAACAATGGCAAACACACAACCGCGATAGTGCAGTCAGGATGGTCCTCTTCGTCGAAGATGATAGGCGTGCGGGACCACTTTAGTGGCCTCCGGGAATCTGCAATTGGTTCCACGACATTGACCTCACGTGCCCATTGCTTGAGCTGGCGGTGGGAAGAGTGCAAAGATGCGCCCCGTCAATACACATGGCTTCAGTTCCTTTCTGGAACTCTTGCTCGCTGGTCTTTTTTCATTTCCATCATCGCTTTCATCATCTTCCTCTTTCTTCTCACGACCTCTAGCAGGTTTCTCTACTTATTGTGGGGCATTGCCGCGGCATCCCTCTCTGTTGCTGCGGCTCTTCCCGCCAGCACCCTCTTGGTCTCTCTCCCAGTTGCGTTTCTCATACTCTGCCTTTTGCTTCTTGACAAGCTGCTCAACTTGATGGCATTCCTGGAGATCATGACCCATGGTGCGGTGGATTTTGCAGTATGGCCCGTCGGACTTCCCAGCTTTCTATGCTGAAGTGGCATCTCGGCAATCAGAGCAAGTGACAGCTTCCTTGCCGGGGGTCTCGGTTTTAACCTTTTTGCCGGCGCTGAGATCACCGGAGCCTTCGACGGCCAGCACTGGCTCCTCTTTTTATTTCTTGTTACGCCTTCGGTTTTTCTTCTTCGGGTTGGAGGTCTTGTCGTCATCTTCCGAATCAACCTCAATGCCATCCTCCTCTCCCTAGGGAGTCACCTCCCTTCCTCATCACAAGCACACTTATCCGCCAAGGTGTACAACTCATTGACGGTCTTGGGCAGCCGGACGTTCATTTTAGACCGTATCCTTCTGTTCCGCATGTTCGAATGGAATGCGGCAATCACAGCTGCTGGGTGTATCTCCGGAATGTTGCAGTGTACACGGCTGAACCTTTGCATATATTTCTGCAAGCTCTCGCCTTCCTTCTGTGGAAGGACTTGCAGATCACCGGGCCGCCCAGGCTCTTGATGGCCACCTGTGAAGGCGCCAACAAATTTGTTGCATAGATCAGCCCATGATGAAATGGAGTTCTCTGTCAAGTGCATCAGCCAAGACCTCACATTTGACTTGACTGCCAAAGGGAAGTAATTGGCGAGCACCTTCTCGTCTCTGGCCCCGGTGACCTGAATAGCTATTGTGTAGAAGCTCAAGAACTTTGCCGGGGTCAACTTTCCATCATACTTCTCCGGTATTTCTGGCTTGAAAACCCGGGCAGATGGCCAGCGGACCTGCCGCAGCTCACGAGTGAAGGCAGGGCACCCAACCTCATAAGGCAAGTACCTGCCATCACCGAGCGCGGGCTCATCAACGAATGGACCATTGCGCTTGTCTGATTCATGGCGTGTTTCCCGATGTCGCTAGATAGTAACACGTGCATCTTCCCTACGCCGATCTTCCAAAACTTGTCACTGATCTTGGTGAGCCCGTGGCCTAGGCGAGGCCATCGATGTCTCATCAGGCCCATTGATCCGCTGCTCTTGCTGCGGCTGCCTCTAGGACTGATGTCGCGGAGGGGACTGCATCGCTGGTGCGGCCCCCTCGGCACGACCCTCAGTCCCGACTGCTGCCATTGCTCGCGGGTGCTGTGATGACTCTGCCTGCTATGATCTTCCAGCTTCAGCGAAGCCGATCAAACTCTGGATGGTGGCCCTCCGCTCGTCCATTTGATCAGCCGCTGGCAGGAATCTCAACACTAGTGGTGCTCGTGCCATGGCTTCCATAGCGGTGCTTGGCATGGCTGATGAGGCAGACCGCGACATCGCTCGACTCCTAGTGGAACCAACAGGGGCGTCACCGCGTTCTCGCCGCTGCACACCTTTCACCAAGGCAGCTTGGCGATGAGTGGACTGCGCTTGGGGGTTGACGTCCCTGTTTGGCGCTCTATTTTGTCCGTCTTGCTCCGGGCGAGGCACGTGGCTAGTAGCCGCGCCTACGACATGCACGACTGGGTGATCATGGCTCGTGCCAGAGCGGTCGTCATTGCTGCTGTTGTGTCCGTTAGTGCGGCGGCGAGGCGAAGACTGGACGTCCCCTCCCCCCGCGGCTTGCGGGCCATGCCCATCGGGATGTTGTTGGCGCTACCCTCCCCAGCATCCCTCACGCTAGCTTCGGCCGCGGGGGATGATACGTCTTCGTCGTATCTATAATTTTTGATTGTTCCATGCCAATATTATTCAACTTCCATATACTTTTGGCAACTTTTTATACTATTTTTTGGGACTAACATATTGATCTAGTGCCCAGTGCCAGTTCATGTTTGTTGCATGTTTTATGTTTCGCAGAAACCCAATATCAAACAGAGTCCAAACAGGATAAAAACGGACGGAGAATTATTTTAGAATATTTGTGATTTTGGGGAGGAAGAATCAATGCGAGACGGTGCCCGAGGTGGCCACGAGGGTGGCCCACGCCACTACTCCAGGTGGGCGCGCCCCCACCCTTGTGGGCCCCTCGTAAGGCAGTTGATGCTCTACTTTGGCCGCAAGAAAGCTAATTTTTGGAAAAATATCTGGGCAAAGGTTTCAATCCAATCGGAGTTACGGATCTCTGGATATAAAAGAAACGGTGCCAGGGCAGAATCCAAGAGCACAGAAACAGAGAGAGACAGAGAGACAGATCCAATCTCGGAGGGGCTCTCACCCCTCCCACGCCATGGGAGCCAAGGACTAGAGGGGAAACCCTTCTCCCATCTAGGGAGAAGGACAAGGAAGAAGAAGAAGAAGGGGGCTCTCTCTCCCTTGCTTCCGATGGCGCCGGACACCGCCGGGGGCCATCATCATCACCGCGATCTTCACCAACACCTCCGCCATCTTCACCAACATCTCCATCACCTTCCCCCATCTATATTCAGCGGTCCACTCTCCCGCAACCCATTGTACCCTCTACTTAAACATGGTGCTTTATGCTTCATATTGTTATCCAATGATGTGTTGCCATCCTATGATGTCTGAGTAGATTTTCGTTGTCCTATCGGTGATTGATGAATTTCTATGATTGGTTTAATTTGCTTGTGGTTATGTTGCTGTCCTATTGTGCCCTCCATCTCGCGCAAGCATGAGGGATTCCCGCTGTAGGGTGTTTCAATACGTTCATGATTCGCTTATAGTGGGTTGCTTGAGTGACAGAAGCATAAACCCAAGTAAGGGGGTTGTGGCGTATGGGATAAAGGGGACTTGATGCTTTAATGCTATGGTTGGGTTTTAGCTTAATGAATCTTTAATAGTTGCGGATGCTTGCTAGAGTTCCAATCATAAGTGCATATGATCCAAGAAGAGAAAGTATGTTAGCTTATGCCTCTCCCACATAAAACTTGCTATCGGTCTAGTAAAGTAGTCAATTGCTTAGGGACAATTCCACAACTCCTACCATCACTTTTCCACACTCGCTATATTTACTTTATTGCATCATTATCTAAACAGGCCCTACTTTTTATTTATGTGCTCTTTATTTTCTTGCAAACCTATCCAACAACACCTACAAAGTCCTTCTAGTTCCATACTTGTTCTAGGTAAAGCGAACACTAAGCATGCGTAGAGTCATATCAGTGGCAGATAGGACTTGAGAGAATATTTGTTCTACCTTTAGCTCCTCGTTGGGTTCGACACTCTTACTTATCGAAAGAGGCTACAATTATCCCCTACACTTGTGGGTTATCAAGACCTTTTTCTAGCGCCGTTGCCAGGGAGTCATAGCGTGGGGTGAATATTCTCGTGTGTGCTTGTTTGCTTTATCACTAAGTAATTTTTATTTGCTGTTCTTAGTTGTTCTCTATCTTTAGTTATGGATATGGAACACGAAATACCAAAAAAATAGGTGTAGTTGCTACTGATGGAGATGGGGAACCTCCTAAAACCCTCAATGCTCGTTATGTGAAAGAAATTATGTACTACTTTGATAATCCTGAGAAAACCCCATTCAATTATGTTATGGGAGACACGTTGGATCAACGTGAATACTTTTGGGATTATCGGTTAACTCAAAAAGGGAAACTATTATGGGATCAAATTTATATGTTGTATTGGTATGCTAGGGAACTATGCTTGAGATATGATTATACTTGTTGCTCTAGGATGAAGGCTCCACACCTCCCCTTTTCATGCAAATTTAATGACGATAAAACCTTGGCTTATTATGCTAATGGTATATATGATTACTATGATGTGGAACAAATAGAAAATTTTATTGATTTTATGGGTTCTTATGAGATTGAATCTATGTTTAAAGAGTTTGATGATTTTGCTGATTCAGTTTATAGACCTGAAAATTTTGCTATCCTTAAATATTTCTATGAGAATTATGAATTCAATTCCAATATTGATGCAATTATTGAGAAAGTCTCCGTTATCCAAGAAGAGACTAATATTTTGCAGGAGTCTATGGAAGAAGGAATTGATGAAATTGTGAGCTCATTGGATGAAAAAGATGATGAGGAGAGCAAAGAACAAAAGGAGGAAGAGCGGATTAGCTACCCGTGCCCACCTTCTAATGAGAGTAAATTTTCAACTCATACATTGTTTAATTTCCCTTCGTGCTTACCGAAGGATGAGTGCTATGATTGCTATGATCCTGTTGATTCTCTTGAAATATCCCTTTGATGATGCTTGCTATGCTTGTGGCCAAGATGCCAATATGAATTATGCTTATGAAGATGAACTTGCTATAGTTCCTTATGTTAAACATGAAATTGTTGCTATTGCGCCCATGCATGATAGTCCTATTATCTTTTTGAATTCTCCAAACTACACTATATCGGAGAAGTTTGTGCTTATTAAGGATTATATTGATGGGTTGCCTTTTACCATTGCACATGATAATTTTTATGAATGTGATATGCATGTGCTTGCTGCTCCTACTTGCAATTATTATGAGATAGGAACTATATCTCCACCTCTCTATGTTTTCAATACGATAGAATTGCAAGAAACTGCTTATACTATGCATTTGCCTTTACTATGTGTGCATGAATTGTTCTTTTATGACATGCTGATGCATAGGAAGAGAGTTATACTTCGTTGTTGTTGATATATGTTACTTTGTGCTCACTACTAAATTACAAATCATTGTTAATTAAAATTGTCTTTGATATACCTTGGGATCCGGGTGGATCCATTACTTGAGCACTATATGCCTAGCTTAATGGCTTTAAAGAAAGCGCTGTCAGGGAGACAACCCGGAAGTTTTAGAGAGTCATTTATTTCTGTTGAGTGCTTTCATAAAGTTTAAAAACAAAAAAATAAAGAGGGGAACCGAAAACTTTTCAAAAAAGAAAGTGAAAGTGAGAAGACAAGCATTGTTGAAGTGGGAGAGCTCCTTGAACTTTGTTCATGCTCACGGAAACTTTGTGAATCTTAATTACAGAAACTTTTCATCAAAAATAATTATCCCCTTGTAAAATTCCATTGTATTATAAAAATAATGTGCTAAGGTTTTCCTTTAGGATGTTTACAATGCTTGTTGGTTTTTATGGTGCAGGACAGAAACTTTGGCTGTAGTGCGCAATTTTACATTTTTTACTGGAATGCCAAACGGTTCTGATTCTTTTTGCACTCTATTGCTGTAAAAATTGTTTATGTTTCCTAATATTGGTAAAAGTTTTGGGGTAACAGAAGTAAGGTGAATGTTCAGATTTCTACAGACTGTTCTGTTTTTGACAGATTCTGTTTTTGATGCATAGTTTGCTTGTTTTGATGAATCTATCACTTTTTATCAGAGGATTAAGCCTTGAAAAAGTTATGTTACAGTAGACACAATTCAAAAACAAAATATGAATTGGTTTGCAACAGTACCTATAGTAGTGATTTGCTTTATTATACTAACGGATCTTACCGAGTTTTCCGCTGAAGTTTTATGTGGATGAAGTGTTTGATCGAGGAAGTCTCGATATGAGGAAAAGGAAGAGAGGTAAGAGCCCAAGGAAACCCAAGTAAATATTCAAGGAGACTCAAGCGTCTAAGCTTGGGGATGCCCTGGAAGGCATCCCCTCTTTCTTCAACAAGTATGGGTATGTTTTCGAATTCGTTTCGTTCATGCGATATGTGCAAGTCTTGGAGCGTCTTTTGCATTTAGTTTTTACTTTTATTTTATGCACCATGCTGGTATGAGATAGTCCTTGGTTGATTTATAGAATGCTCATTGCACTTCACTTAAATCTTTTGAGTATGGCTTTATAGAATGCTTCATGTGCTTCACTTATATCATTTGATGTTTGGATTGCCTGTTTCTCTTCACATAGAAAACCGCCATTTGTAGAATGCTCTTTTGCTTCACTTATATTTGTTAGAGCATGGGCATATCTTTTGTAGAAATAATTAAACTCTCTTTCTTCACTTATATCAATTTAGAGAGATGACAGGAATTGGTCATTCACATGGTTAGTCATAAAATCCTACATAAACTTGTGGATCACTGAATATGATATGTTTGATTCCTTGCAATAGTTTTGCGATATAGAGGTGATAATATGTGGGAGGTACTAGTAGAAGGTTGTGTTTAGTAAGGATGTTGGTGTTGAGGTTTGTGATTCCCGAAGCATGCACGTAGGGTCTACTAACTATGTAACCAAATTGGCACGCATTGTATTTTGATTGTTTATCTTTGCGTGAAGGTTGGGGGCGCGCGATGGTTAACTCCTACCAACCTCCCCCCTAGGAGTATGCATGTAGTACTTTGTTTCAAGGGCTAATTTTTTTTTTGCAATAAGTATGTGAGATCTTTATGACTAATGTTGAGTCCATGGATTATACGCACTCTCACCCTTCCATCATTGCTAGCCTCTTTGGTACTGTGCATTGCCCTTTCTCACCTCGAGAGTTGGTGCAAACTTCGCCGGTGCATCCAAACCCTGTGATATGATACGCTCTGTCACACATAAGCCTCCTTATATCTTTCTCAAAACAGCCACCATACCTACCTATCATGGCATTTCCATAGCCATTCCGAGATATACTGCCATGCAACTTCCATCATCATCATATACATGACTTGAGCATTCATTGTCATATTGCCTTGCATGATCGTAAGATAGCTAGCATGATGTTTTCATGGCTTGTCCATTTTTTGATGTCGTTGCTATGCTAGATCATTGCACATCCCGGTACACCGCCGGAGGCATTCATATAGAGTCATATCTTTGTTCTAGTATCAAGTTGTAATATTGAGTTGTAAGTAAATAAAAGTGTGATGGTCATCATTATAGATCATTGCCCCATAAAAAAAGGAGAGGCCAAAGAAGCCTAAATAAAAAAAGGGGGCCAAAGAAGCCCGCAAGAAAAAGAAAAAAAGAAAAGAAAAGGGGCAATGTTAATATCCTTTTACCACACTTCTGCTTCAGAGTAGCACCATATTCTTCATATAGAGAGTCTCCTATGTTATCACTTTCATATACTAGTGGGAATTTTCATTATAGAACTTGGCTTGTATATTACAATGATGGGCTTCCTCAAATGCCCTAGGTCTTCATGAGCAAGCAAGTTGGATGCATGCCCACTTAGTTTTTAGTTTGAGCTTTCATACACTTATAGCTCTAGTGCATACGTTGCATGGCAATCCTACTCCTCACATTGACATCAATTGATGGGCATCTCCATAGCCCGTTGATTAGCCGCGTAATTGTGAGACTTTCTCCCTTTTTGTCTTCTCCACATAACCTCCACCATCATATTCTATTCCACCCATAGTGCTATATCCATGGCTCACGCTCATGTATTGCGTGAGAGTTGAAAAAGTTTGAGAATACTAAAGTATGAAACAATTGCTTGGCTGACACCGGGATAGGCATGAGGGGTACCTTGTGTTAAGAAAATGGAGCATACAAGACTATATGATTTTGTAGGGATAACATTCTGAAGCATTGATATTTTGAAAGACATGATAGTTTTTTGGGATGCCCTAAGTATTATTGTTTTTATGTCAAATGATAGGCTATTGCTTTGAATCACTCGTGTCTTGATATTCATGCCATGATTAGACATATGATCAAGATTATGCTAGGTAGCATTCCACATAAAAAATTATCTTTTTTATCATTTACCTACTCGAGGACGAGCAGGAATTAAGCTTGGGGATGCTAATACGTCTCCATCGTATCCATAATTTTTGATTGTTCCATGATGATATTATTCCACTTTCATATACTTTTGGCAACTTTTTATACTATTTTTTGGGACTAACATATTGATCTAGTGCCCAGTGCCAATTCCTGTTTGTTGCATGTTTCATGTTTTGCCGAAACCCAATATCAAATGGAGTCCAAACGGGATAAAAACGGACGGAAAATTATTTTGGAATATTGGTGAATTTTGGGAGGAAGAATCAACGCGAGACGGTGCCCGAGGTGGCCACGAGGGTGGCCCACGCCACCACTGCAGGTGGGCGCGCCCCCACCCTCGTGGTCCCCTCGTAAGGCGGTTGATGCTCTACTCTGGCTGCAAGAAAGCTATTTTTGGAAAAATATCTGGGTGAAGGTTTAAATCCAATCGGAGTTACGGATCTCCAGATATAAAAGAAACGGTGCCAGGGCGGAATCCAAGAGCGCAGAAACAGAGAGAGACAAAGAGACAGATCCAATCTCGGAGGGGCTCTCGCCCCTCCCACGCCATGGAAGCCAAGGACCAGAGGGGAAACCCTTCTACCATCTAGGGAGAAGGTCAAGGAAGAAGAAGAAGAAGAAGAAGAAGGGCTCTCTCCCCCTTGCTTCCGGTGGCGCTGGCGCCGCCGGGGGCCATCATCATCACCGCGATCTTCACCAACACCTCCGCCATCTTCACCAACATCACCATCACCTTCCCCCATATATATTCAGCGGTCCACTCTCCAGCAACCTGCTGTACCCTCTACTTAAACATGGTGCTTTATGCTTCATATTGTTATCCAGTGATGTGTTGCCATCCTATGATGTCTGAGTAGATTTTCGTTGTCGTATTGGTGATTGATGAATTGCTATGATTGGTTTGATTTGCTTGTGGTTATGTTTCTGTCCTATTGTGCCCTCCGTGTCGCGCAAGCTTGAGGGATTCCCACTGTAGGGTGTTGCAATACATTCATGATTCGCTTATACTGGGTTGCTTGAGTGCGCATAAACCCGAGTAAGGGGGTTGTGGCGTATGGGATAAAGGGGACTTGATGCTTTAATGCTATGGTTGGGTTTTACTTTAATGAATCTTTAGTAGTTGCGGATGCTTGCTAGAGTTCCAATCATAAGTGCATATGATCCAAGAAGAGAAAGTATGTTAGCTTATTCCTCTCCCACATAAAACTTGCTATCGGTCTAGTAAAGTAGTCAATTGCTTAGGGACAATTCCACAACTCATACCACCACTTTTCCACACTCGCTATATTTACTTTATTGCATCTTTATCTAAACAGCCCCTACTTTTTATTTACGTGCTCTTTATTATGTTGCAAACCTATCCAACAACACCTACAAAGTCCTTCTAGTTTCATACTTGTTCTAGGTAAAGCGAACACTAAGTGTGCGTAGAGTCGTATCAGTGGCAGATAGGACTTGAGAGAATATTTGTTCTACCTTTAGCTCCTCGTTGGGTTCGACACTCTTACTTATCGAAAGAGGCTACAATTAACCCCTACACTGTGGGTTATCAGGGGACACAACGATGGCGCTGCTAGCACCGGTCGTGTATACCGCAGCACCCGCCTCACCCAGTGTTGTTGTGGTGCCAACGGCGTCTGTGGCCGCGTGAGAGGGGGCCTTCAAAGTGGAAGGGTGCGCGGTCGCGCCGGGTTTCTTCTTGGGCACCATGGATGGAAACGATGACGATGATGATCGATGCGTTGTTCGCATCTTTAGGTTCGCGCAAGCGAACTCCCCTACCTGGCAAGCCAAACATGTCATGGGGGAACACGATCACCTATGGGGCCATCGGTCCCTTTGTGGTTCGGCAAGGGGGTGATCACATTGCACAAAGAGCAGAAGCCATGATACAACATGGTGAAGGTGACACTAGTGATTTTTACCCAGGTTTGGGCCACTATGAAGTGTAAAACCCTACTCTTGCTTTGGTGGATTGAATGGAGGAGCACAATGAAAACGCAGCACTCAAGCCCGGCATGGTGGCCTCAGGGAGAGTGGCTATGCGCGTACAAGTGTGCAAGGGTCTGAATCCTTTGCTAGGCCTTTCAAGAGAGAAGCCTCTAGTGAAACCTATGGCCCCCGGGTCTATTTTCCATCATATATTTTCAGATCTATAAACCAAAAGCCCACAAATATCTCGCTGAGTTTTATTTACTTTTATGTTATTTTACATTTTAGAAATCTTTTATATCTATGTCTATCAGATCTCACCTTTGCAAGTGACTGTGAAGGGATTGACAACCCCTTTATCGCGTTGGGTGCAAGTGTTTGGTTGTTTGTGCAGGTGCATAGATTGGAGACTTGCTTGTATCTCCTATTGGATTGATACCTTGGTTCTTAACTGAGGAAATACTTATCTCTACTTTTCTGCATCACCGTTTCCTCTTCAAGGGAAAAACCAACGCAAGCTCAAGAAGTAGCATCTATTTCCGCCGCACTCCCGGAGTCAGTGATGATCGTTGATCCAAACCCCTTATGCATCTTCATATTGTTCCTGGGTGATCGTAGGGCGATTTTTTGTTTTCTACTATGTTTCCCAGTAATGGCATGATGAGCGGTTCTATGAGTAGATGCAGGTTTCGATCTAGATCACATGTGGATGTGAGGGTGATGTTCTTACTATGCTTCCCTCGAGTGTTGCTTCAGTTCAGTTCATTGATAGCATGGTGTCGCTTTTTACAAGGTTCTACAGTCACTCATCTCTGGCTATCGATGATCTGCTAATAGTTCATTGGGCTTCAGCATAATCAAGAATAGTGAACTGTCATGTACGCAATATGGCGATGACGATAGATGATCTTCTAGGGGGTCACGCGTATTAGACGAAGTTTAGTGTGGGGGAATGAGATTTTTAAGTAAGTTTCTTCTTTCACACACGCCCCAAAGTTAATCTAGCAACAAGAATTATCACTTTATGGTGTTCATGTAGGTAGCTAGATTTATCCGGAAACCCTAGAAGCCACGTAAATTAAATTTGCCAACCCGATTAGAGGACGTCTAACTTGGTTTTGCGGGGTTTGCATATGATGTTGTATAGCCTTCGTCATGATAATGTGTTTATGTATGAGATGGTTATATGTTGTAATGTTAAGTGGCCTGTGCGTCACGGCATGATGGTTGGAGCCACGAGATTGCCACCTTAATGTAAATATCATAGAGATAAGTTACAGGTGATGGTGGCAAGACGTGCATGGAGGACCCCGACAGGAGAATGTGTACCAAGCGCGGGACAAGGAGCTATAGTTTCGTGCCACAACGGAATTTCAGAATCTTGGTGTCTCAGCAACGGTTTTTGAAACGGCCGCCACGACAACGTTTTCTGAGATTGCCACGACAACAACATTTTTTTAAAGGGTGCCGCGACAACGAAATATTGGCTGTCACGTCGCTTCATCTAGAGATTGAAGATGATCGTGAACAACTCCCGGTGCCCAGGGCTATACCATATCATGCTATTATGAATTGCCTAATATGTTTATCCCTTTGTTGTTTGCACCCTTTGGTTCTGCAATAGTCAATTATTAGGGTGATCTCTCATAGTAAATATCAAGTTAAAAGGTGTTCTTCCCAGTGTTGCAACCATCTATAATGCATAGTGTTCCGGAGTGCATCATGTCCACATAAGTACAAACGGGACATGGGGTGTAAGACGGGGATGGTCAGACCATGGATGCAGATAACACTCGGTTGTCCTGAAGTTCTAGCAGAATCATTCTGAGCTAGGAGCACAAAGCATCAAAAGATGAACAAGAGTCATACGGAGATATGATCGGAAAAAAGTTTGCCCACCGGTTAAAATTCTTGTCATTAGTGATGTCCACATCAATGGATGAGAACTAGACCTGGATCTTGAATCACTCACTATTAATTATGAGAGATATTAATTTTAGTGGGAGTGCACTTTAAATAAAAAATATTTTAATAACTAGTGCAATATTACTTATGAATTGTGTCTAAAATTATTGGCGTGTTTATCTTTGTAGATTAGATGGCTCGCAATATGTTCAACTTAGCCCCTATGCTTGAGAAAGAAAAGTTGGCTGCAAATGGTGGACACTATGCAGATTGATCCGGAACCTGAGATTTGTTCTCAAGAGTTCTAAGAAGGAGTACATGTTGGATCAACCCCTAGGTTATGCTCCCTAAAAGGATGTACCACCAGAAGAAGTTGTTGCTTATGCTGCTCGTAGTGATGAGTATGATGCAGTCCAATGTCTCATGTTAACTTGCATGGATCTTGAACTACAGAAGCATTTTGAATGATCTACCACTCAATTTATAATTAGGTCACTGGAAGTTCCGTATAATAAATAGGCAAGGATCGAACGGTTTGAATTAACCAAGGCCCTGTTGAGTGCAAGATGGAAGAGGGTTCCTCAATGAGTGAGCATATAGTGAAGCTTGTTGTCTATGTTGATAGACTTGCTTCACTGGAGTTTGCAATTCCGCCAACACTCAGTAGATATATTGTGCTTGCTTCACTCCCCCATCTTATGATGTTTTTATCATGAATTACAACATGAACAGGATGGAGAAAAGAGCAAACGAGTTGTTTGCTATGCACAAAACTGTGGAAGTTGGGATGCAGAAGAACAAATAAGTGTTGATGGTCAACAAGACTACTAGTTTCAAAAAGAAAGGCAAGTCCAAGAAGTATTTCTCTTGTTCTGTAAGTCAAAAGTATTTGATACTAATAGATTTCTCTTATTTGCAATCCGATGGAGGGACTACAGAAAGTTCACAAGTTGAGAAGAAATAAAGATGTGATGCTAGTCAAGGATGGTGATGGGATTGCTACTCAAGACTGATGGAATCATGGCTTTAGTTTATTTTCAAGATTTATCTTAGGATCGAATAGTAGTTATTATGTTCCGGATTTGTGTAATACATTATGTTTTGGATTATGCAACGCAGGTTCTTAGAAAGTTTTGAACAATAATTGTTGAAGTGATTATAAGAATATCTTTGGATTTACCTCAGATTTTGATGGTTTATTCATGAATCTTGATTTGAATACATAACATCAATGCTAAACATCTTGAGAAGACAAAGGGCATGTTCGGTAGCCCTCCGTGCCCAAAAATCTGCAACTCCTGCGTCGGAAGTCGAGCGCCAGCTTCTCTCGAGGGATCCCGTAGCGAGCGATCCGTTTGGCATGGCGGCTTCTGGCTCGTGCGAGGGAGTGAGCCGGAGCCCATAAAATTGCCCCCATGTGGCCCGTCTGAAGCAGGCTGTCAATGCAAAACATTGTGGAAATATGGACTGGGCCATAGGCCTGGTCGAGTGTAGCTATTCGGGGGATGGCAGCGACTGGGAAACGAGCGACGCTCGATCGAACCGGTATCAGCGGTTTCACTTCGCAGTGGCACCCTTATTGTAATATTTCACAACTCCCACTTCTCAGTTTTGGTGGAGCTCCAGATTTCCAACTCCACAACTCCAGCAAATTTGCACGTAGCAAATCGCCAGTTTCTCTCCCGTAACTCCAGGAGTTGGAGCATTCGGCTGGACTCCTCGCCTGGAGCTGAGGAGTTGAGAAGTTGGAGGGCTACCGAACACGCCCTAATGAGCTCCACTTAAATGTGGCACTTCTTGGTTGTATCGGGAAGCAATATTCATATAGATGAAGTACTGAATTATCTTGTTTGAGAAATGAAATAAAAATACATAATGATGTATAAAGTCTCATGAATAACACAATGCGTAGTGGAGAATTGTGCTTCATTAAAGATCAGGTAAATATGATTTACTGAACAAAAATCTGAAATATTTGAATAGTTCAAAGGAATTTCAGAATATATTATTTGAAGAGTTCAAATATTTTGTAATGAAGATAAGGATCATTATGACAAAAAATAAAGTGATTCCTCAATATTGAAGAAAATTATGTGAGTCCTCAGTTTAGCAATACACTCAAATAACTGTGGAATTGTTTTATTACCTATCTATTTTTATAAAAATGGGGGTATAATTGAAACAGCAAGATATACAGTAAACAGAGCACCGCATATTAATCTGGCTAATAGAAACCATATGAGTTATGGAGTTTATAAACGTGATAAATGATGAATTGTAGGATATCTAACATGATGTGGATTCATTCCATTGAAATGTTCAAAAAGGCAAAGTGTTTGTCACGGATGAACATTTTTCAAGAAAGGGTTTTCTTTTCAAAATTGGGAGGTCATTACATCTTGGAAAGGATTAACGAATCTCTAACGGAAATTATCATGGTTAACAAACCTGAAGTTGTTCCAATGGATTGTCTACTAAATAAATCATAAGTTACTACACTGGATGTAGAAACTCTAAAGCTTGTAATAGGATTATACAAATAAGGAATATCATTAAATTTTCTGAAATTCACAATGATATATTCATCTTGGAAGAAGATGAAGTAGATCACTACAGGGAAGCCATGCCCACCGAAACAAAAATTGATATACAATTAAGTTTAGAACTTAGTTGTTAATTTTCATACATAATAAACAAGTTTAGAACTTGGTTGATACTTCAAAGAGTATGAAGTAGAATGGATATCAAGACAAATTTCCTAAATAGGAAAAAGGATGTATGAAAGATACAACCAGAAAACGTTTTAAAATCCTCAAGATACCGGACATATGTGCAATCTTTAAAAGAGTTTTTGAAGATTATAACAAGTGAGCTGGCATTAAGATTTTTGATAAAGGTATTTTGTGTATATATAAAACTCAGTGGGAGCTATATAGTATTTCTACTATCATATCTTTATGACATATTATGGAATGGAAATAATATAAAGCTTCAGAGCATAAACAAAATGATTTTGAAACATATTTTCCATCAAATTGTGAGGCAAAATATTGGGCATAGAAGGATCTATAAAGATGGATCAAAATGTCTGATTGAGCTAAAATAAACTTATATATTCCTGACAAAGGTTTAAATTGCGAAAATGTTTCTCCCATTGTCATATATCTAGATGCTTGTGAGAATCAATTGATAATCATGGGTAGATGAATGAATTCAACTTGATAGTTTTGATATATAAAAGGGGCCAACGAGTTTTACTAAGTGTTAGTAACGGATATCAAGGATCTCAAAAGAATAAATATATTATTTTGACAATATGAAGTTATAGTTCATTATTGAGAATATATGAATATCAACTTCATAATTGATATAATTGGGTTATGATAATTAATTAAAACTATTTATGAACAATATTGTTGATTCTATAACGATGGAGATATATGAAAACGTTAGATGTTTTAATATTGTCCAAATCAAGAAATGTCTTGATATAATTGGATGTTACAAAAGTTGTAAGAAACCCATAAAAATTATATTATGAATATGGCTAATCAAGAAAATTCTTGATATAAATGGGTGGATCCGAAGTATGATGAAACCAATTACAATATATTATGAATATAATCAAGAAGAGTCTTGGTATAGTTGGTGTGATTCTAGGTGCAATGGGTCCAATAATATTTTATTTTGAATAAGATATTACAACTCAAAGCAAGATGGATTAAAAACCAGACAAGACTAACACAAATATTACAATGTTTTGAATATGTCAAAACTAATGACAAAGGTTCTACCGCAAGCAAAGCACGAGCAACGCTAGATAAGCCATAGGTGTTTAATGACTATGCAGCTAGATTATTGACTCTAGTGCAAGTGGGAGACTATTGGAAATATGCCTAAGAGGCAATAATATTGTATTATTATATTGCCATTACTTGTAATTAAGAGGTTATATTTCATGCTATAACTACTATGATCCCAGAATATGAGATTCAATGGAAAATTCATATGCATGTGTGAAGTAATAAACGGCAACAATAGGTTCCTGGTCTCGCCTCTAAGACCGGCTCAAGTGTTGTTGGTGATCATGTTATCCGGATCTTGGGATATCATTAAGTGTAATGATAGTCTTAAAACAACGTTGAGGCTATGACGTTAGAAGAACAATCATAATTAATCAACCCAATTCTTGTCTGTTATACTTTGTGATTATATCATCTGAAATCATTTGTTATAAAACAGAGTGTTAGCTTGTGTTTTAGTTCCTCGGACCATCAGAGTATCTCAGTTACTTCCTACCATACAGTGGGCTTTGGGGTTGCTCAAACGTCATCTGTAACAAGGTGATCATAACGACAACTTTCAGGCTCATTGGAAAGTTTGACAAGTGGCATGATTGCTCAAGAGTGGGATTTGATCCTCTGATGATGGAGAGATATTCTTAGGGCCCTCCTGATGTGATGACATCCATCATCGTCTGGACATACACAGGTGACTACGTCACATGGATGCCGGAACACGTCAACGAGAAAGAAGAACAAAACTGGTAACTGAAGCAACGGTATAATGAGCATGGTGATGATTCAGGAGGATACCGATGTACACCGGGTTTTGTAAAGTATCATGAAGAAAAGGGAACATCACATGATAACCAAAGGTTCACTCGAATATCATTCGTGTAATCATAGGGACCGATAGATATGGATATCCACAGTTTCGCTATCGGTCATTGAATGAAGGGGTTTCGTTCATGTCTGTAATTTACCGAACCTGGGGGGTCACAAGCTTAAGGTAATCACGATCTACTAAGTGTTAGTAGTATGGGAGTAATGATAATATATTTGTGGAATTATTTCATTAATATCCAGAATAGTTCTGAGAGGTTCCGGAAGCGTTTCAGGGTTACCGGAAGGGTTTCGGTGAATCTCGGGTAATACCGGGTATTACCGATTAATTATATATAGGTGGTAAATGTTTCCAAGTGTTAAATTATATATATAATGATCTGAAAATAATAAGAACATTTTATATTTAATTTAAATATCAATGGATCTTAAAAGGCCAAGAGGTGGAAGGCAACTTGGGCCACAAGTAGGAAGGTGCCCCCCCCCCTTTCCTTGTAGGGATGGGGGCGAATTGGACTTGGGGAGGAGTCCAACTCCCCCTCCTATGACCAGCGCCCCAAGGGGGACTTTCTCTTCTTGGTGTTTGCCCTCTCCCTCCTGTCTAATCTATATATACTAGAGGATTTCCACCCTATGGAGATACAAGTTTTGGAGCTTCCTCTAGTTGATCTAGTTCTAGTTCTTGTTGGTCCTAGTTGACTAATTAGATCTAACCATAGACACCTCTAATCCTCATAATTAGAAGCCTCATGTGGTTCTAATCTCCTCCCTCTAATTCTCCGGGGACGATTAGGTCTTGATGGTGAAGCGCTGCCGCATCATGAAGATGTACGCTTGCAACCAAGTAGAGAGGTCGTGCTTACTGTCTTCCGTTCGAGGGATCGTTCGAGGGTGGTTCGCGCGATCTTCATCAATGTTCGAGGGACTCTGAGTATGATATACACGAACTCTTCTACTTTCACTGCACTCCTGGAGTCAGTAATGATCGTTGATCCAAACCCATTACGCACCTTCATATTGTTCCTGGGTGTTCGTAGGGCGATTTTTTTCTACTATGTTTCCCAACACTAGAGTTAGCAGCGCTCGAGAGTAAAAGGTGGAGCATACTAAACTTAGATCTCTATGATGCTAAACCACTATATAGTTTCCTGGCTCTAGGTTTTCTCTGAGTGGCTTTTAAACTAAAATCTTTCAGAGAGAGGGTGCTCAAACAAACTAGCAGAATCACATGGAGCAACCAACAAAATACACTGGAGCAGGGTGGCTATTTATAGCACCAACCGTGCCAAGTGGAAATGACCATTTTGTACATGACGTCCAACCAATGGACAACTAACACGTTTCCAATGATCGAATTTCAAATGCACCTGATAGCTTTACTAGAGGAACAAGTCAAGCTGACTCCTCGGTCCAATACATATCTCTCGTGACCAAGACGGACAACATCTATGACTGGCAAGTAAAGTTTTAGAAGACAAGGTGATTTCTCTCAACTCTCATAGGTTTTGGTTTAGCATCAGAGAAAGAAAAGTTTCAAACACTATACCCCTCTTAATAGTACGATGGTTTTGCAATAATTTATACTAACTTATCTCACAAGTTCTTGTTGGATTTTGTGTGGATGAAGTTCTTAATATTAAGGAAATTGTGATTTGAGAGGAATTAAGGAGACACGAAAGCTCAATCTTGGAGATTTGCAAGACATCCCAAATTAATATTCCAAGAAGTCTCAAGCATTTAAGCTTGGGGATGCCGCGGTAGGCATCTGACCTTTCTTCATCAACAACTATCGGTAGTCTTGGTTGAGCCTAAGCTTTTTGCTTCTTCTCATGAGATGTGCTATTCTTGGAATGTCATTTTATTTTTTTCTTATTTGTTTGAATAAAATACTTGGTTATGATTTTTTTATTTGGATAGAGTCTTCGCATAGCTACTTACTTGTTTTACTACTCATCGATCTTCACTTACATCTTTTGGAGTAGTTTGTCATTTACTCTTGTTCTTCACTTATATCCTAAGAGTAAATTGTTTAATGAATTGAATATCTAAATTTGAAATTATATGCACTTTATATGCTTGTATCATGCTTAGTAGTAGTTTCACAATGGGTTTATAAAGTAAAATTTATTGAAGTTTGACAATCACAATATTTGTCATACAAGCAATTCATGAATGATTAGTATATATGAAAGAGAAATTTCACATACAGATATATTATCTTGTACATCTTTTATTATTGTGAATACAAATTAATTATTTTCATCCTTGATCAAATTAGTTGAAGCTGGACAAGGAAGACAACAAATGAGTTATGTTTGGGTATATCTGCATAGAAGTTATATTGTTATGGATCCTCCAACATGTGGTGCTTGTTTAGAATCTTTTGCTAGCCAAAATTTATGTACTAAGCGGGAATACTGCTTGTGCATCCAAAATCCTTGAGCCAAGTTTCTTCCATGACTGTCCACCATACCTATCTATATACAGTATTACTCTGCCGTTCCAAATAAATTTGCATGTGCCATCTTTAAAACCTTCAAATAATCATCTGTTTTGTGTGCCCGTTCCGCTCGTGGAGCGACGGGGCGGTCGGTATCTTCCATGCTAAGTGGGTTATTCTCATGGTGGGTGTTTATTCACTTTTCCTTGCACAAGAGAGGCTAGTAATCGGGATGCCCAGTCCCTTAAAAAAAGAAATATATATATAATAAAACAAAGGCTCTCCTGGAAAGTTGAAAGTTTGGAGGGGACCCGTTAATCCTGCTAGCCATGACTTGTGTTTGTATGGATCAGGGGGAGTAAATTTTTTATTTCCGCATGGGAACCGGCAATAAGGTTTGTAGCATGGAAGATATTGAAATTCTTAGTTTTCAATTGACAGGAAAGCACACCACTCAAAATGTCTGCATCTCTATTTTAAGCAATGAGCTCTGGCACCTTTGCAAATCCATGCTTCCCTCTGTGAAGGGCTTATCTTTTACATTTTCTGTTAATTTTATTTTTGTTGCGTCAATTTCTTATTCCAACCTATTCTCTAGTTGGCAAGCATCATGTGGCGTGGAAAGATCCCAACACATATATCCAGTCAAATATATTTGTGTCGGTGGGAAACGACACCTATGGGATCACGAGAATCCCTACTACGGTTGCGGGGCACGGGGCTGTGAGGAGAGCAGGACTAGTAATTGACACAAGGATCGTTTACCCAGGTTCGGGCCGCGAGGATGCGTAAAACCCTAGTCCTGCTTGGTGGATGCATTGAGTGTTCTTGAGCTCTCGAACTAGCTATGGGTGTTGCATGGTTCTAAAGAGATGAATCCTTTTCCTGTATGCCATGGGCCTCCTTTTATAGGTGGAAGGGGATGCCACAATGGCACACAAGAGATGGAAAGAGCCTACAGTGCTATGAGCTTATCGCTTGTATTACAGGACAAGATGCATTTAATGCGTGGCTTAGGTGTCCCTTCACTTTATCGGGGACGGGAACGAGGCCTGGCCCGGCCGTCGCCGCTCCTCCTCGCTTCGACACGGGCCCTGGCCAGCAATGCATGCAGTGCTGCTACGTCTTGAGCTTGCGTTGGTTTTCCTTGAAGAGGAAAGGGTGATCCAGCAAAGTAGCGTAAGTATTTCCCTCCGATTTTGAGAACCAAGGTATCAATCCAGTAGGAGGCTCCTCAAAAGTCCCACGCACCTACACAAACAAACAAAGAACTCGCAACCAACGCAATAAAGGGGTTGTCAATCCCTTCACAGCCACTTGCGAAAGTGAGATCTAATAGAGATAGTATGATAAGATAAATATATTTTTGGTATTTTATATTATAGATGCAAAAAGTAAAGATGCAAATAAAAGTAGATTGGAAGCAAATATGATAAGAGATAGACCCGGGGGCCATAGGTTTCACTAGTGGCTTCTCTCAAGATAGCATAAGTATTACGGTGGGTGAACAAATTACTGTCGAGCAATTGATAGAAAAGTGAATAATTATGAGATTATCTAAGCATGATCATGTATATAGGCATCACGTCCGCAACAAGTTGACCGACTCCTGCCTGCATCTACTACTATTACTCCACACATCGACCGACTCCTGCTTGCATCTAGAGTATTAAGTTCATAAGAACAGAGTAACACATTAAGCAAGATGACATGATGTAGAGGGATAAACTCATGCAATATGATATAAACCCCATCTTTTTATCCTCGATGGCAACAATACAATACGTACCTTGCAACCCTTTCTGTCACTGGGTAAGGACACCGCAAGATTGAACCAAAAGCTAAGCACTTCTCCCATGGCTAGAAAGATCAATCTAGTAGGCCAAACCAAACTGATAATTCGAAGAGACTTGCAAAGATAACTCAATCATACATAAAAGAATTCAGAGGAGATTCAAATACTTCTCATAGATAAACTTGATCATAAACCCACAATTCATCAGATCTGGACAAATACACCGCAAAAAGAGTTTACATCGAATAGATCTCCACAAGAGAGGGGGAGAACATTGTATTGAGATCCAAAAAGAGAGAAGAAGCCATCTAGCTAATAACTATGGACCCAAGGTCTCTGGTAAACTACTCACAACTCATCGGAGGGGCTATGGTGTTGATGTAGAAGCCCTCCATGGTCGATTCCCCCTCCGGCAGAGTGCCGGCGAAGGCTCCAAGATGGGATCTCGCGGATACAGAAGGTTACGGCGGTGGAAATTGTGTTTCGTTGGCACCCTGGATGTTTTCGGGGTACGTAGGCTTATATAGGAGGAAGAAGTATGTCGGTGGCTGCCCGAGGGGCCCACGAGACAGGGGGCGCGCCCTATAGGCGGGGCGCCCTACCCTCTCGTGGCTGCCTCGGCTGCTTCTTGACTTGCACTCCAAGTCCTCTGGATCACGTTCGTTCCAAAAATCACGCTCCCGAAGGTTTCATTCCGTTTGGACTCTGTTTGATATTCCTTTTGTTTGAAATACTGACATAGGCAAAAAAACAGCAATATGGGTTGGGCCTCAAGTTAGTAGGTTAGTCCCAAAAATGATATAAATGTGTAAAATAAAGCCCATAAACATCCAAAAGGGGTAATATAATAGCATGGAACAATCAAAAATTATAGATACGTTGGAGACGTATCAGGTGCCATGTAGGCAGGCAAGCAGCTGAGGTGGCACGGTGGTGGAGCCTCCACAAAGATCTGCATGCCGCCACGCAGGTGCGTGCTGAGTTGGCCTGGAAGCTGCATGTTGCCACGCAGGTGCCTGCCCAGCTGGTTGGGCTAGCAGCTGCATGCGAACGGCGGCGGGGAGTTGGTTGGTGCGGGCCTGGCAGTGGCCCTGCTGTCGCCTCTGGCAAGGGCCTTGTTGGGTGGCCCAGCAAGGGTCTTGCCGGGTGGCCCGGCAAGGGTCCTACCGTGGCGTGCTGGCGTCCCCGGCAAGGATCTTGCCGTGGGTCTTGTCGGTTTCTTCGGTAAGGATCTTGACGGGGAATGTTGCCCTACAATCATCATCTGATCTTGAGTTTTCTTTGTCTTCACAAAGATCTGCATGCCACCATGGAGGCGCCTTCCGAGCCCTGGTCCAACGTGGTCATTGACATTGGAAACCGTGGGTTCAAGGGTGGCTTACTCCCTTGGTGTGGACGAGCTGCCCCGGCAAGGGTCTTGCTGGGGAAACCTGCTTCGCCCGTCTACCCTTTGTGGCCTTAGTCCTTGATGTTGCCTTGTTTGTCTCGAGCCTTCGGCTTCCTTCCGGCTTCCCTCCTTTGCCCTGCCATGTGCGGCCATGGTGTGTGGCTCCGACTGCCCGTGCACAAGTAAAGGGGTCAGAAGGAGATCCCTTCTTTTGTACACCGACAGGAGCCCCCGGGCCTGGGCCATACATCAGCACGACACGTTGTTGGGCCAGGCCCAGAACGGTGCGCGGGCAGGCGGGGTGGATTTTACCGTGGTAACTGCTCCGTCTGTTGTGCTTCCTCATGACCCGCGTTGAATGCGCGACGTGGGGGTCGCGCATGCGTGTGTGACGGAAGCATGCTGGCGTCATCTTGTGGTGGACAGTAAAGAGGCGGCTTGCGTGTATCTTCGAGACCACAGGGCCGCTACTCATTTACTTCCCTTACTTGGGAACCGTCGCTCCATGCGTCCCACTATGCCCATCCCTCGCGCCACGTTTGCTGCATGCACGATGCAGAGCGAATGACAGGCGCGCGGGATGCGGGAAGTCGCGCGCGCGTGGTTCGATTCCCACGTGCCTTCAATGGAGTAGGGAGGGTGGTCGACAGCCCCGCTTGCTGTTACTTCAACGGGCCAGAATGGCCGAGAGGGGGCGGCCGAGCCTCACCCCCGCCCCTTTATAAAGAGGGGAGCGGGAGGAACGACGCTTCTCAATCCTTCGTCATCTGCCTCTCCCCATTCCCGCTTCCTCCTTTCTTCTGTCATGGCGAGGGGGCGTGGCGATCCTTCATCGGTGGCGGCGAGGGTCTCGGCTAGACAAAGCATCGCTCCCCCCCCAAGAGCTCGTAGCGGCGAAGCCGGCCGTTAGAAGGAGGGAGAGCAGCGAGGTCGAGGCCTCCGTGGCGCTCGAGGGAGAGGAGGACAGGGCGGCAGATCGGCCTCGCCTCCGCCAGCGGCCCCTCCTCCGGTGGAGGGCCACGTCAAGGACAACCCTTGCGAATTCTTCATCAGGCCGTGCCAACCGCCGCGCCGTCGTCTTCGCCTCCCGACTCGATTCATGCGGGAGATGGAGCTGGATCCACCGCAGGCGTTGCGGCTGCATATGAGGGGTTGTGGGAACAGCGGCACATGGGCCAACGTCGAGTTCCCCACCCCTCACGTCATGTATCTTCACCGAGGGTGGAAAACTTTCGCCCGTATCCACAACTTGACGGTGGGGCTTGTTTTCTTCTTCAAATTAATGGAGAACAGCCTTCTCACCGTCAAGGTCTTTGGAGATCTTTGGACTCGCTTGAAGTGCTGCGTGGAGAGCTCCTCCGGTGACCGAAACACTTCCTAAAGCGAGAGTGATGAGGAGGACAGCGGGGCAGATGACGGGGATGAGTCTGACTAGGCATCGGACACCCCGCGCCTGGGCGGGTACGGCAGCAGCATCTGTACCTGGCCGCTCCTCCAGCGGGACCTGCCGGGGGAGGGGCCAGCTCCTTGAACCTCCCGGGGTCATCTCCTCCGGCGGCTGGCGTAGGGAGGCCGGAGAAGGCGAAGAAGGCGGGTGGCGGGCCGTCAGGTCGGGGTACGCAGGCACCGACGCCTTCATAGCGTACTGACAGACCGCTGCCTCCTCTTCCAGCTCCCCCTCCGGTGCCACCACTGTCGACCCCTTCCTAGGCGACCGCCGGCATGTTCTTCTAGCACCTTCTGCTGTTTGTACCTCTTTTAGGCGCCCCTTTTGCCCTTTTTCGCTTCCTTGACCTGCCTCCTGAGGAGAGGGACAAGAAAGGGATTACGGGCATCTTATCTCTTTTTAGTCTTGTAAGCCTTCGGGCCTTTGTTAACTGTAGAACTTGTAATCCCCTTGCTCATGTTTTTCATTTTGTATGAAATGTACCTGAACAGGATGTTTTTTAATGAAAAAGGGATGTTTGCCGGGCTTTTCATTCGCGGGTGGAACCCACGACAAGGAGCGAATCCTCGTTATTTTTTAAGATAAATGTTTTTTCGCTCGGTAACAGGCCTTGTCGTCCCCCCACTTTAATTGACCTTTCTCACGCCCTTGGTGGAGGCAGGGATGAGGTGGGCTTAGGCTCCTCGTTTCATTTCCTTGCTGCCGCGACTACAACCAAATTCGGCCCCAGGAGATAGTCCTAGGGTACGGAAAGAGGGGAGCACGGTAGCCTAGGGATAAAACGAGGTTTCACATATCCCAGTCCATAACGAAATGCATGATAAAGGATAGAAGACTTATCTGGATCTGCAGCCCCCAGTAACCTTGGCTTGTCGCGGATAGATCCTTGTTCTTGCAGCCCCCAGCAACTTTGGCTTGCCGGGGGCCGGACGCCAGTCCGTCCTCTTTCTTCCAAAATAGCTCGGCAAGAATACTTATGTGCCCTGCGAACCAAAGAAGACAGAGAAGAACAGAGAGCTGTGCACTCAACCTCTAAGCTAGGGGTTAGCCGCTGCCAAGCACTATCAACCCTAACCGAGGAAGAGACTCGACCTAGCATGCATGCTATGAGGGCGCCAGTGCTTCGTTTATTTATGCTCAGGGTCTGCGCCTGGCTTTGTACAAAGGGTTACATGCCTTGCCGGCAAGGCTTGTACAAAAGGGTGGCTTGCCGGGAGGCCCGGTAGCCTCGCCTTAATTATGGGTAAAACTTGCTGAGATGCTTGATGTTCCAGGAGTTGCTCACTGGAATGGCATCTTCGGTCTCCAGCCGGACTACGCCGGGCCTGGTGACTCGTGTTACCCGATAAGGGCCTTCCCACTTTGGCGTCAACTTGTTGGAATTCTTGGCCGACTGAATGTGCCGAACAACAAGGTCGCCTTCCTCAAAGCTCCGGGCATGAACCTTGCGGCTATGGTAGCAGCGCAAGGCTTGCTGGTAGCATGCTGCTCTCACAGCCGCCTAGAGACGATCTTCCTCAAGGAGCATCGCGTCATCTTGCCGCAATCGCTCTTGCTCAAGCTCATCATAAGCGAGCACTCGAGGTGACCCGTATATGAGTTCCATGGGGAGAACTGCTTCTGCCCCGTAGACCAGGGAAAAGGGTGTCTGGCCGGTGGCTCGATTTGGCGTCGTTCTGATCGACCAAAAAATCGCCAGCAACTCATCAATCCAGTGCCTTCCACTCTTGCGCAGCCTGTCAAAAGTCTTCGTTCTTAAGCCTCGCAGAACTTCAGCATTTGCTCTCTCTGCTTGGTCGTTGCTCCGTGGATGTGCCACGGAAGCAAATAGACCCTGTTGCCGAGATCCTCAATGTATTGCATGAAGGCATGGCTTGTGAACTGTGTGCCATTGTCGGTGATGATCCTGTTGGGTACCC
Source organism: Triticum aestivum (assembly GCF_018294505.1). Taxonomy (NCBI): domain Eukaryota; kingdom Viridiplantae; phylum Streptophyta; class Magnoliopsida; order Poales; family Poaceae; genus Triticum; species Triticum aestivum. The sequence continues at coordinate 108,673,433 of NC_057801.1, read as the reverse complement.
CAAAACGGCACACTAGTCCCTTAAAGAACTTGATGGCTGACTGCACCGTCACCTTCCTCACTGCTTCCACCTTTGGCCACTTTGTGAACTTGTCGATTGCAACATAGAAGTACTCAAAACCCCGACAGCACAGGGGAAGGGGCCCAATATGTCGAGCCCCAGACCAAGAAGGGCTAGGAGAGAGGGATAGTTTGAAGGGCTTGAGCTGGTTGATGAAGCTTCTTCGAATGGAACTGGTACAGTTCACACTTGGTTAGAAGTGTCGTCACATCCTGGAGGGTGGTGGGCTAGAAGAAACCTTGCCGGAAAGCCTTGCCGGCAAGGGCCCTTGACCCTATGTGGGAGCCACATATGCCTCCATGTATCTCTGCCAACAGCTTTAGTCCTTCCTCCTGGGAGATGCACTTCAATTTCACCCCATTTGGTCTTTTTCTGTACAATATGTTATCAACGAATTGGTACAGAGCAGACCGGTGGGCTACTCTTTTTGCCTCTTCCTGCTCCTCAGGAAGCTCTCCTTTTTGGAGGAATCGGACGGTGTGTTGCGCCCATGCCGGAGCCTGTGGCTCGACGACAAGGATCAAAGGCATCTCTTCTGCCACGGGAGTGGCCGTCTCTACGGCCATGACCTGAGGCCCTGTCGAAGTCGGTTGCCCCGCGGCAGGATCAGCACCCGCGGCAACATCTTTGCTAGCGGCTCCGGGGAGCTCGGTGGGGAAGTACTTGCCACAGCCTAGCTTCCTCCGCTTGTTCTGCCCGGTTGACGGTTCAACGGATGGTTGAGTTAACTGAAGCACAAAAGTACATGGTTCCATGGGTAGCTTGAGGGCAGCGCGTTTTGACAGGCAGTCAGCGATGTCGTTCTTCGTCCGAGAGACATGCTCCGCTTGTATACCGTCAAAGTGCTCCTCTAGTTTTCTCACCTCATCTACGTAAGCTTCCATCAACGGGCTTTGATAATCTTTGTTGATCTGCCTAACGACGAGCTGTGAGTCACCCCTGATGATGAGCTTTTTGACTCCGAGGTCCGCCGCGATCCTGAGACCGGCAAGCAAACCATCGTACTCGGCGGTGTTGTTAGTTGACATCTCCCAGGGGAAGTGTATCTAGATGACATACTTGAGGTGCCCTCAGGTGGGCACGACAAGCAGCACACTAGCACTGGTGCCTTCAGCGAAAAGGCACCATCAAAGTACATGATCCAGTTGCGGCTTGTTTCCTTGCCGGGGAGAGTGGTCTCCTGCACCTCTTCATTGGGCGTCGAGGTCCATTCTACAACAAACTCTGCCAAGACTCTGCTCTGAATTGTCGAGGTACTTTCGAACTTTAAACCGAAACTTGACAACTCTAGGGCCCATTCCACGATCCTCCCCGTTGCATCTGGGTTATGCAGTATCCGCTGCAATGGGAGGCGGGTGACCACCGTGATCTCGTGCACTTGGAAGTAATGGCGCAGCTTCCTCGAGGCCATAAGGAGGCCGAAGAGCAGCTTTTGCACACCTGAGTACCTCGACCTAGCCCCCTGCAAGAGGGAGCTGACGAAGTAAACAGGGTGCTGCGTCAACTTCTTCTTTTGCGCCACTTCATCCGGTCGCGTGGACCCTGTTGCATTGGCGTCAGCCCCCGCCGGGGACTCAGTCTTGCCGGGACCGAGCCCTGCTGGGGAGGGTTCCAGATCGCCATCCGTTGACTCTGCCGCTGCCTCCGCCTCTTCGTCGACCTCTCTCTGTGCCACTAGTGCGGCGCTAACCACCTGATTTGTCGCCGCTAGATACAGCAGCAACGGTTCTTGTGGTTTGGATGCAACCAACACCGGGGTAGAGGAGAGGTACTTCTTCAAATCTTGCAGCGCTGCCTCGGCCTCTGGGGTCCACTCCACTAGGCCTGTTTTCTTCAAGATCTTGAAAAAGGGAAGGGCACGCTCCGCGGACTTGGAGATGAATCTGCTCATGGCGGCGACGCATCCAGTGAGCCGACACACGTCCTTGATTCGCTTGGGTGCCTCAATCTGCTCGATGGCCTTGATCTTATCTAGGTTTTCCTCGATCCCGCACTGGGACACAAAGAATCCGAGAAGCTTGCCAGACGGAACACCAAAGACACACTTCTCAGGGTTCAATTTGAGGTTGATCTTGTGCAGGTTTGCAAATGCTTCCTCCAGATCTTGCACAAGTGTTGCTTTGTCCTTGGTTTTGACCACTATGTCATCCATATAAGCTTCCATATTTCTATGTAGCTAGGGTTCAAAACCATTTTGGACCGCTCTTGCAATGGTTGAGCCAGCACTCTTCATCCCGAGAGGCATCCGTAAAAAGCAATACGTACCACATGGGGTGATGAATGATGTCTTATCCTCGTCCTCTTTCATCATGAAGATCTGGTGGTATCCCGAGTAGGCGTCGAGGAATGATAACAGGTCACAACCAGCCCTGGAGTCAACAATCTGGTCAATGCACGGTAACAGGAAGGGATCCTTTGGACAAGCCTTATTGATGTCTGTGTAATCAATATACAGTCTCCACTTCCCGTTTGCCTTGCGCACCACTACCGGATTGGTCAACCATGTCGGATGGAGTACTCCTCTTACCAAGCCTGCCGCCTCTAGTTTTCTGATCTCCTCCGTGATGAACTCCTGCCTTTCTAGAGCTTGCTTCCTGACCTTCTGCTTGACGGGCCGCGCATGAGGACAGATAGCAAGATGGTGCTCAATCACTTCCTTGGGAACGACGGGGATGTCGGAGGCTTGCAATGCAAACACATCGAAATTTGCCCACGGGAAAGTGATGAGCTCGCTTTCCTATTTGTTGTTGAGGGTGGAGCTTATGGTAAAAGCTCCCCCCGTGCCGTCTTCCTTGACAGGCACCGTCTTGGTCTTTGGTGGCGCAGCTCTGGACTTCTTGCTCTTGCCGGCGGAGCTCTCTGGCACATCCTCAACGGGAGCGCAACACTCGAAGAAGTGCGCTTGCCGGAGTAGGTGCGAGGGGTCTTGCCGGTCTTCTTCCCTCCCGGGGCTCCGTCGGTAGGAGCAGGTGCCTTGGCGGCAGCTGCTGCAACTGCTTCCCAGTAGAGTTGGTCGGCGCAAATCAATGCATCTTTCTTGTCGGAGGCGACGGTGATGATGTTCATCGGCCCGGGCATCTTCAGCATGTTGTAGGCGTAATGTGAAGCTGCCATGAACTTGGCTAGTGCCGGGCGGCCGAGGATCCCGTTGTAGGGCAAGGGGATCTCGGCTACATCAAAGATAATCCTCTCCGTCATGTGGTTCAGCTCGCCTCCGAACGTCACGGGCAGCGTGACCTTCCCCTTCAACTGGCTCCTCCCCGGGTTGACCCCTTGGAACGTGCCCATCTCCTCGAGGCCTCCATCAGGGATTTGCAGCCTCTTGATCACAACAGGTGAGATCAAGTTCAGACCGGCCCCGCCGTCAACCAACATCTTTGTCACCTTGAGGTTGCGGATTGTTGGGGAGACCAACAACGGCAAGCACCCGACCGCGGTCGTGCGGTCAGGATGGTCCTCGGTGTTGAAGATGATAGGCGTGCTGGACCACCTCACTGGCTTCCGTGCGTCGACCGATGACTCCATCACTGTGATCTCACGCGCCCACTGCTTGAGCTGGAGGTGGGATGTATGCAGCGAGGTGCCACCATTGACGCACATGGCTTCTATGGCTTTCTGAAACTCGTGGTCGCCAGACTCATCGTCCTCGTCATAATCATCATCTTCCTGCTTCTTGTCGCGGCCCAGGGCGGGCCTCTCCTGCTGATTGTCCTTGCCGCGGCGGCCCCCTTGGCCACCATGTTTCTTGCCGGATCCTTCAGTGCATTCTTGGCCTTTCTCCTTGTCCCGCCGTTCGTACTCGGCTATCTGCTTCTCAGCGAGCAGCTCTACTTGCCGATAGTTCTGGAGGTCATGGCCTTTGGTGCGGTGGATCTTGCAATACTGCTTGTCAAAGCCCCCTGGCTTATCGGCAGCCGCCAAGGCCCGGCAAGCGGCACACCCGGCAAACTCCTTGCCGGGGTCACTTACCTTGGGTTTCTTGGTGGCGCCGGTATCGTCGGACCCGTCGACGGCAAGCACGGTCTTGCCCCTGCGCTTCCTGTTACGGCGCCGGCCTTACTTTGCCGGGGTGGCGGTATCATCTGTGGAGTCGCTTTCCGCGCCGACGTCTTCGCCGGGGTACTTCCTTCCCTCTTCAGCGCGAGCGCACCGATCGGACATAACATAAAGTTCGGCCACATCTCTGACCTTGTTCATCGCCAGCTCTTCACGCATCTTACGATTGCGCACATTCTGATGGAATGCACCAACCACGGCGGCAGGACGAACATCGAGGATGTTGTACTACACTTGGCTGAACCTTTGGATGTACTTGCGCAATTTTTCTCCTTCCTTCTGGGGGATGATATGCAGATCACTCGCCTGGCCATGAGCTTGGTGGCCTCCGGTAAAGGCGCCAACAAACTCATGACACGGATCCGCCCAAGAAGAAATGGAGTCTACCGGCAAGTGCATCAACCATGACATAACATTAGGCTTGAGTGCCAACGGAAAGTAATTGGCAAGCACCTTGTCGTCGCGGGCCCCAGCAGCTTGCATCGTGATGGTGTAGATGCTGAGGAACTCCGACGGGTGAGTCTTGCCGTTGTACTTTTCGCCAACGTCGGGATTGAACGTGCGGTGGGAGGGCCACCGGAACTGCCGTAGCTCACGGGTGAAGGCCGGACAACCCACCTCGTAAGGCAGGCCAGCGTAGCCTCCCGATGCTGGGCGGTCCATAGTGGGCCCTGCCCGCCTGTCCGGCTGGTGGCGCACGTCACGCTGGCGCTCGATGGTGGTTCGAGCGTCTTCATGAACTCACTGCCAAAGAACTTGGCGTTGGTCGTGGTGGGTTCGCGGGTCCGACGATGCTATGGAGATATCATCACGAGCATCGTCGCGAGGGACCGACGCTGGCGGTGGTCGGGATGAAGGAGGGGAGTGCACCGTGGCAGCACCGCCTCCGGCCCGGCCTCCGCTGGCGTGCGGTGGCCCAATGGAGCGCCAGCCTACGGGTCCCGCTGGCCACAACTCATCGTTGTTGGCGATGCCAACGACGCTCCGGACGGTGGCCCTCCATTCGTCGAGCTTCTCCGTGGCGGGAGGAAAATTGAGGAGCAGCTACGCGCGTGCTAGGGCTTCTGCTGGCGTGGGCAGTGGCGAAAGCTGTGTGGACCACGATGTGCCTCGACTTCTAACCGTGTTAGAAGGAGCCGTGTCACGGCCCCGCAGCCGTTTGCCACCCCCGTCAGCACCTCGGCGCGCGTGCTGGCCCTCCTTATCATGTGATGGGCGCGCGGGACTCTTTCCAGGGCGGCGTGCACGGTCACTAGCACGGTGGTGCTGCTCATCGCGCACAACCTAAGAAGAGCACGCCGTGGGCGCCGGTGTTGGCATCTTGGAAGCCGCTGCGCCACCGTATGGCGGCACGACGGCACCCCTGGAGGGCCCCGTGCCGCCTGCGGGGGGTCCAACTCCGTCTCGGGAGTCCGCGATACGCAACTCGTCGCCTGGTGTACAAACGACGCCACTCACCAGGCCTGGACTGCCAGGGTGATGTGGATGTTCATGGGCCGCGCCACGGGTTCTCTCCGCGACTGGCCCGCTACTGGTCCGCACCAGTACTGGCAATCCGATCCCAAACGAACCGATCGCCGTGGTCATCTTCTTCTTAGGAGCCATGGCGACAAAGAACAGCTAAGCCAACTACCAGACCAGATTCTCACAATTGCGCCCCCTACCTGGCGCGCTAAAGATGTCGGTGCGAAACGACACCTATGGGATCACGAGAATCCCTACTACGGTTGCGGGGCGCGGGGTTGTGAGGAGAGCAGGATTAGTAATTGACACAAGGATCGTTTACCCAGGTTCGGGCCGCGCGGATGCGTAAAACCCTAGTCCTTCTTGGTGGATGTATTGAGTGTTCTTGAGCTCTCGAACTAGCTATTGGTGTTGCGTGGTTCGAAAGAGCCAAATCCTTTTCCTGTATGCCATGGGCCTCCTTTTATATGCGGAAGGGGCTGCCACAGTGGCACACAGGAGATGAAAAGAGCCTACAGTGTTGTGAGCTTATCGCTCGTATTACAGGACAAGATGCATTTAATGCGTGGCTTAGGTGTCCCTTCACATTATCGGGGACGGGAACGAGGCTCGTCCCGTCCGTCGCCGCTCCTCCTCGCTTCGACACGTGCCCTGGCCAGCGATGCATGCGGTGCCATGTAGGCAGGCAAGCAACTGAGGTGGCGCGGTGGTGGAGCCTCCACGAAGATCTGCATGCCTCCACACAGGTGCGTGCTGAGTTGGCCTGGAAGCTGCATGTTGCCACGCAGGTGCCTGCCCAGCTGGTTGGGCTGGCAGCTGCATGCGAACGGCGGCGGGGAGTTGGTTGGTGCGGGCCTGGCAGTGGCCCTGTTGTCGCCTCTGGCAAGGGCCTTGTCGGGTGGCCCGGCAAGGGTCCTGCCGTGACGCGCTAGCACCCCCGGCAAGGATCTTGCCGAGGGTCTTGTGGGTTTCTTCGGTAAGGATCTTGACGGGGAATGTTGCCCTCCAATCATCATCTGATCTTGAGTGTTCTTTGTCTTCACAAAGATCTGCATGCCACCATGGAGGCGCCTCCCGAGCCCTGGTCCAACGTGGTCGTTGACATTGGAAACCGTGGGTTCAAGGGTGGCTTACTCCGCTGGTGTGGGCGAGCCGCCCCGGCAAGGGGCTTGCCGAGGAAACCTGCTTCGCCCGTCTGCACTTTGTGGCCTTACTCCTTGATGTTGCCTTGTTTGTCTCGAGCCTTTGGCTTCCTTCCGGCTTCCCTCCTTTGCCCTGCCATGTGCGGCCATGGCTCTTGGCTCCGACTGCCCGTGCACAAGTAAAGGGGTCAGAAGGAGAGCCCCTACGTTTGTACACCAATAATTTGATCATGAGTTATTATTGTTAACATGATAAGTAAGTTGGGAGGCGAAACATTAAGCCCCTATCTTTCTATGTGTTCGATGGATGCTATTTGTTCTAAAATATGCTTTGATTAGAAATCATAGGATGTAGAGCTCTTACTTAGATTTTGTTGAAAATAAGATGTATTGAAATTGGTTGGTGACTAAGAACATAGCTTGTTAAGTTTCAAGAGAATATATTGTGTAAACCATAACATGTGAAGTGATTGCTACTTTATCATGGTGAGTTTTATGAGAAAGAGTTGTTTTATGATGTTAGGAAAAGTGATTGAAATTATCATTGGTTAGACTTGTGCACCATGCTAGCATTCACACTTCACAAATTATTTCTTTTATCATTTACCTACTCGAGGACGAGAGGAATTAAGCTTGTGGATGCTGATACGTCTCCAATGTATCTATAATTTATGAAGTATTCATGCCATGTTTACAACAGTTTTATATGGTTTTAGTGCACTTTTAAATGATTTTTATGGAACTAACCTATTAACCTAGTGCCCAGTGCCAGTTGTTGTTTTCTGCATGTTTTTGCCTTTTTAGAAAATCCATACCAAATGAAGTCCAAATGCCACGAAACTTTACAGTATTTCTTTTGGACCGAAAGAGACCCCTGAAGCCTGGGAGGTGGATGAGACAAAGTCCACGGGAGCGACAAGCTCAAGGGGCTCGGCTCCCCCTAGGTTGCGGCTACTGAGCTTGTTGGCCCCTCATGGCCCCCTGACATGAAACCTGCGCCAAAAATTCATATAAATAGTGAAAATCCAAGGAAGAGACGTAGAACACCCACACCACCACTACAAGTCTCTGTACCGAAGCGATCTCATCTGGAGTCCTTCTAGGGCACCCTGCCGGAGGTGGAAATCATCACCGGATGCCATCTTCATCATCTCGGCGGTCTCCATGACAACAAGGGAGTAGTTCATCCTCGGGCTGAGGGTAAACTAGTAGCTATGTGTTTGATCTCTCTCTCTCTCTCTCATGTTCTTGATGTGGCACAATCTTGATGTACCCCGACCTTTGTTAATAAAGTTGGATCATGTTTTGTTTTTCCCTCTCTATCTTTGTTGTGCTGAATGAGTCTTGCTCTTTGAGGTTTCATTATGTTGGATTGAATATCTTGGATTTGAGAACACTTGATGTATGTCTTGCATATGGATACCCGTGGTGACAATGGGGTATTATATCGAGTCACTTGATATATGTTTTATTAATCAACTTGTGGATTCCCTTGGTGACATTGGGGCGATCTAGGCACATAGGTTGATACATGTTATCGTCCTACGTTCTCCAATAAAAACTTTGGAGTGATTCTTTGTTGCACGTTGAGGGATTTTTATATGATTCAATTATGTTAGCATTGTTGAGAGATTGCACTACTGAAAGTATGAACCCTAGGCCTTGTTTTCAAGTATTGAATATCGTCTGTGCTCACTTTTGTCACTGACTACCTTGCTGCTTTTATTATTTTATATTACAAAAACCTATATCTACTATCCATACTACACTTGTATCACCATATCTTCGTTGAACTAGTGCACCTATACAATTTACCATTGTATTTGGTGTATTGGGAACACAAGAGATTTCTTGTATTTGATTGTAGGGTTATTTGAGAGAGACCATCTTCATCCTACACCTCCCACGGATTGGTAAACCTTAGGTCATCCACTTGAGGGAAATTTGTTGTTGTCCTACAAAACTCTATGCTTGGAGGCCCAACAGAGTCTACAAAAAATAAAATTGTGTAGTAGACATCAGTAATCACAATGCTCGACTCCTCGCCGGAGTACTTGGACTGGCTAGGAGTCTCATCCTCAAAGAGTAACAAGATCAATGGGGAAAGCTCAACTTTCTCAAATCCCGATATCCTTTGGTCACAATAGGGAGAGGGAGTGGATTTATCACTTGATTGGAAGTACTCTCACAAATGCTTCTGGAATCATTGATTTGGTTAGGAAGAGTGAGAAGGAGCACTTCTAGGGTTCTCAGGTTCTTTTTGAATGGAGTGGTCAACCCTCTCCTAGAGTGGGAGATGGATATTTATAGTTCTAGCTAATTGTGGTTGTTGGAGCTGTGTGAGTTGAGTAAGTGTCGAACGTCCAGTGGGTTAGCGGACTTCCGGTGGCAAATCAAGCATTGAACGTCCGGTGGAATCACCGAACATCTGGTAGTTGTAGTGTGCCAAATGATGAATGCAGTGGTGAGTTGGCTAAAATGAGGACTCTTCGGACGTATGATACTTGTCGGACATCCCGTGTCTTGGGAGGCACAAGACATCCGGTAAGTATCGGAAATCTGACATTTTCTATTGGATGAAGTGCACCGGATTTCCAGATGGGACCGAAAATTTGACAAATATGTTTTGTTGAAATCACACCAGATCTTCAGACACAATCAGACAGCAAGTGGCACAAGAGATACCGGATGTCTAGAGAACACTAGATGATCAACATTTTGGTCCTATATAGGATGGACCGGATTTTTGGTGGGGACCGAAAACCCAACAATTGTTCTGTTGTATAGGGATTTTCGGTAAAGACAAAACTACTTTTCCTTGAGATATAAGAAGTGGGTCAATTTTGAGAAGTACTCGGGAATGATTTGTGGGTCACTGGTAAGCGTCGGTGCTATACAGACGGTTTTAAACCCCCTTCCCCAACGACATTTGGAACCGTCCCCAAGTGAGTGTGGGCAATAGGGGGGCCCTTCCCACACGACCTAGAAACCGTCGGGGATATGCCCTCCTGGCACACACGCTCGGCAAAATGAGGTCGTGTGCGGCCGGCGAGCTAGCAAATACGGTTATACATACAGTAGTGCTAAAAAAACAATTATACAGGCGAAATCGTTTCCGGTCGTAAGTACATCCCACACAGTCATCCCCCACTAAACGTTTCCATTCGTATGTACATTCCACACCGTACATCCAAGGAATACGTTTCCGTTAATATGTACAACCCACATAGTTAATCCAAGAAGTACCAAACATTTGCGATGCGCACAACATCACAAACAGCCAATAAATTCGAAGCGTGTGTGATAAGGTGACTCTCGCAAACATTTAATAAAAAAGAACTGTTGTGATGTTGTTGTTAATCGCACACATTTTTTCTTGGCTAATCGTGAGTGCAGTGGAGATTGATCGCACACGTTTTTTCCTGGCTAATCGTGTGTGCGGTGGAGATTGATTGCACACGTAGTGGATCCTAGAAACGCGCCTGATCTCCACGTCTATCACAGACGTTTCGCTTTTGCAAACCCTGTGCAGTGTAATCCATAATTAATCCCTAATTTAAAAATCACCTTTTTGAATTTGAAAGTAGGCAATCACTTATTTCATATCCAACCAGGTTTATTACAAATATAGGTTCAACAATGAATGCATAATTTGATGCACGTGTACATATACTGAAACTACAGAAGCACCAAGTAAAGAATGATGAACCACAGTTGTACTAAAGACTGTAAAGAGAGAGGCGAAAGACATTCTGGTTGCTCGAGAAGCTGAAGCGGAATGCCCATATTGTGCCCTCCTCCATGCGTAATGCGCGCACGACTCTAGGCCAACCCCTTGTGGTGGCTGCCCGTCCACCCTTCATTGTCTTCATTATGACTTCCCGATGCTCATTATAGTCTGGATGAAATACTTTAACCTTCATTGTGTGTCTGCCAATCATGTACTGTGCGAGGTAATCTTGAGTGAACTGCTTCGGGAACCACTACGAATGGGAAAGATTCAGACATTGTTGTCTAACAACTCATTATGGCAGTAAAAAGAGAAGGATGCAGGGTTTGTAGTTACCATCATATAGCTCACTGTTGTGTTGGATAGAGCATAAACAAATAATTTGCTTGCCACCATTCGTATCTTTTTGCTAATAATCCTTATCAGTTTCCTCACTTGATGCTTGTTCATGAATATCTCATCGCCCCATACGCAAAAAGGGTCGATGCATGGATCCTTGCCAAGGGCATATGTACCTACAAGCAACGAGTCAATATTAGAAGCTAACAAGTGTCTAGGCCTGGATCTATATGCACTACATTATGGAACGACGGGGGAGTACAAGCCGAGGGACGAACATAACCTCGGCGGAAAATGGTGGCCACTCCCGTTGTTGTCCTGCATAAGTAGTGAAAAGGCATGATAAGTACGGCAACCTTAACATCACACAAATATAGCAAAGGTAAACAATATCATCTCCAAATGATAGCTTGAATGTGTTGGTTTCAGCATGCTGTTAAAGCATATATAAAATGGAAGGCAATGTTATCGACAGCAGGCTTAACAGCCATCAAATATTGCAATTCAAACTGGTCTTTTTGAAAATGAATAGAACATAGGTAATGCTTAAACATCACTGGATAAATGTGTAAAACTGAAATAAAGGGCATGTGTTAACTACACCAGGCATAACTGGAACCAAATATAGCCGTTCAAATTGGTATTGATGAAGTCAAGCGGCACAGTTCTGACTTGCACATAATGAACAACACATTGTGAATGACTGAAATAAACAAGGCATAAATGATCAGTATAACAACCAAATATAGCCATTGAAAACTGGACAGAGTCTCACTGGAACCAACCTAACAAGCAAATATAGATAAACATGGCATATGCTTGAAAACTAGACAAATGCTCACTCCAACCAACCTAACAAGCAAATATAGATAAACAAGGCATCTGCTTGAAAACTGGACAAATGCTAAAAAAGCAACCTAACAACCAAATACAGATAAACAAGGCATCTGCTTGATAACTGGACAAATGCTAAAAAAAGCAACCTAACAACCAAATACAGATAAACAAGGCATCTGTTTGATACTTGATAAATGGTCACTGCAACTAAACTAAGACAAAATACATATAAACAAGGCATCGACTCGATAACTGGAAAAATGCTCACTGCAACCAACCTAAAAACCTAAAACAGATAAACAAGGCATCTACTCACTATAAACAACCAAATATAGCCATTCGTGAAACTGAAGTGGACAATTCATACTTAAACATCACATAGCCTTATTGAACAATACATTTTTGCATAACTGAAATAATTAAACACGGCACAGTTATAGCACCGCACGACAAATGCTACTATAACAAAGGGTACGGGTTGGCAAGCTATAAAAGGTAAGATTTGCTGATAAGATGTTGACTCACATTTCATGGACCAGATCCTTCCAGTTGGAAGAGCACAGACCCATGGTGGAAGAACCTTTGTGGGTGCCCTCCTTGTCGTCGTGGTCATGGTCGATGAGATCCGACTTGGCAATTGAGGATTCCAAGCCGCCGCCGTAGAATGTGTCCTTAAGAAATGACAAAATGGGCTCAATTGCGTATAAGGATCGCAAATCCTTGACCGCTTGGCGGAGGAGATCAGCGCCAGGGCCGTCGAAGAGATCGACGGCGGTTGAACCAGAGGGGTTGGGGATGGACCACGTAACCTGTGACATGGCCCGCGTGAAGCCGCCGCTGTCGACAAGCTTGATGTTGTAGCCAGCTTTCCTGAGATACATTAATACGCAAGCCCGCTGACATGAAGCCTTCGACATGGCAACATAGTCAATGTCTTCGCCGGCTTCTACAATGACGTGTTGCTCTGGGATCGACAGGTCGGGGCGAATGGTGGCCACCTCACCAATGTCCGCCGGAGAGGCCATGATAAACCACTTCTCGGCTGAACGCTCGTCGGGCTCCCCCGGATACGTGGTCGAGCTTAGGCTGCGACATTCTGGAGAAGGGGATGTGGATCTAGCGGGGAGGGACACTGGATGCCTCATCTAAAAACTCAGGGGAGTGGGGCGACGGTATGAGAATCACTGGGTAACCTGAACTTTATTATCTAAGCTAGGAGGAACGGGCAGACCGACATGGGTTGGCGGTGTCGCCGGTGGCGGCCGTGAGATAGGGTTCCAGGGGGGAGGGGCGGGTGGGGGCTGTGGGGGGGGGGGGGTTGTGGTGTTTTAGGATACGCCGTGACTACTGAAATTTTTAGTAATGGTGGGCGGAGATGGTGGTGGACGAGGGAGGGCGACGGTTCAAATGCCTCGGCTACTGCAATTTTACTATAAGGTCGATGCTGGAGGAGTGTGGGCGATGGTTGAAGTACGGCGGCTACTAAAATTTGGGTAAAGGAATTGATGTGGGGCGGGAGTGGCCAAGATCGCGCACGGTCCAATAAGAATATGTGTGTATGATAATAACGAAAAGTGGCGGAACCGCCGATTTTTGCAATGCTCAAGGCAGGTAGTTTGTTTTTATATTTCTAGCTAGCTGGTCTATCACACACGGTTCATCCTAATTTCTAAATAAACTCACCCACCTTTAGCTTGCGCAGTCGTGGTGATTTTACAGCGCACTTGCATCGCACAAGGTTAAGCCAGTACCTGCATCATTTTGCTCACGCTTGCACAGTCGTTGTGATTTTACAACGCACTTGCATCGCACATGGTTAAACAAGTACCTCCACCATTTGCTCGCGCTTGCGCAGTTGTGGTGATTTCATAGCACACTTGCATCACACGCGGTTAAACCAGTACCTCCACCATTTGCTCGCGGTTGCGCAGTCGTGCTGATTTTACAGCACACTTGCATCGCACACGGTTAAGCCAGTACCTGGACCATTTTGCTCACGCTGGTCACCCTATGGGTCCTACTCCCTCCTATCACGCACATTTGTTCTTTTAGAAACTGTGTGCGATGGCAGGTGTGTTGCCGCCTAGCCTTCAATGAGCACTGACACTGGTAGCGGGAAACCGATTGGAGAAGAGGCGGGAAACCGATAAGAGGAGTGGCGGGAAATGGTAGCCTGTTTAGAAAATGTACAAGAGAAGGAAGCGTGAGCTAGACGACGCATGCGCACAGTGCTTACCTATGTACTGCATGTGCTGTCGAAAGGGCTGAGGGTTGTCGTTCGACCTGGGAGCATCCAACGGTGTAGACGTATGATCCGTGGGGTTTGGGTTCTGGCCAATTGGAACGCACGACTCAGATCACGGGTGGCATCGGCTATGGTTTGGTAGGCACACGGCTTTCGTTTGGCCTTTTTATACACTAATTGAGTTTCCTAGGCATTTAATGTCCATAATTCAAAGCTGAACTTCAAATACATGCTCCAGTTCACCGAAATGGATAGAAAAATTATACATGAAAGTTGACATGGTGTCACGTCATGAAAGTTGGCATGGTGTCACGTCATGGCGCATATATGTCATGGTAAAAACATTGTCCAATTTGGGCCAAGCTTTATTACAAACCTCAAATAAACTCTGAAAAGGTTGAAAGTTGGCATGGTATCATCATTTCACCCACATAGCATGTTCTAAAAAGTTGAGAGGATTACGGCAAAAATTGGATGCACTTCGTGTGCAAAATGGACAATCTCTTTCGAAGTATCAGGATTTCGAACAAAAACTTATCTGTTACAAATGGACAATCTTTTTTGTGAGCTAAATGACCCTGAAATTAAAAAGCACTTCAAATGAAATCTGAAATGGTTGAAAGTTAGCATGGTATCATCATTTCACCCGCATAGCATGTTCTAAAAAGTTGAGAGGGTTAAGGCAAAAACTGGATGCACTTCGTGTGCAAAATGGACAATCTCTTTCGAAGGCATGGTGTCACGTCGTGGCACATATATGTTGTGGTAAAAACATTGTCCAATTTGGGCCAAGCTTTATTACGAACCTCTTACAAATCGGAGCTTCTCTCAACAAGAAGCCTTGTGGTTCCGATAGGGAAACATGTTCCCCTTGTTGTCGAAACGTAATCACAGCCTCTTTTCGCCTTGTATTTTTCTTCTACCGGCAACACGGAACTACATGATATCCATGCTGAAATTTAAAATTATTCAGGGTTCGTTTGGCCTTTTCATACACTAATTGAGTTTCCTAGACATTTAATGTCCATAATTCAAATCTGAACTACAAATACATGCTCAAGTTCACCAAAATGGCTAGAAAAATTGTACATGCATGTGTCCTTGGGTGCATGTTTAATTAGGTCCCATGCCAGGAATGGGAACGAATTACAACCGTACCGACGTCCTGGCTCGTCCTCAAACATTTGGAATCTCGAGTTTTAAATCCTCATAAAATCCAAAACTCACCAGAAAGTCATCAAAGGTGTCATGGTGTCATGTCATGGCACATATATGTCATGGTAAAAACATTGCCAATTTGGGCCAAGCTTTATTACAAACCTCTTACAAACCGGAGCTTCTCTCAACAAGAAGCCTTGTGGTTCCAATAGGGAAACGTGTTCCCCTTGTTGTCAAAACGTAATCACAGCCTCTTTTTGCCTTGTATTTTCTACTACGGGCAACATGGAACTACATGATATCCATGCTGAAATTTAAACTTATTCAGGGTTTGTTTGGCATTTTTATACACTAATTGAGTTTCTTAGGCATTTAATGTCCATAATTCAAATTTGAACTACAAATACATGCTCAAGTTCACCAAAATGGATAGAAAAATTGTACATGCATGTGTCCTTGGGTGCATGTTTAATTAGGTCTCATGCCAGGAATGGGAACGAATTACAACTGTAGCAGCGTCCTGGCTCGTCCTCAAACATTTGGAATCTCGGGTTTTAAATCCTCATAAAATCCAAAACTCACCAGAAAGTCATCAAAGGTGGCATGGTGTCACGTCATGGCACATATATGTCGTGGTAAAAACATTGCCAATTTGGGCCAAGCTTTATTACAAACCTCTTACAAACCTGAGCTTCTCTCAAGGAAGCCTAATGGTTCCGATAGGGAACGTGTTCCCCTTGTTGTCAAAACGTAATCACAGCCTCTTTTCGCCTTGTATTTCCTTTATGGGAACATGGAACGACATGATATCTATGCTGAAATTTAAACTTATTCAGGATTCGTTTGGCCTTTTTATACACTAATTGAGTTTCCTAGGCATTTAATGTCCATAATTCAAATCTGAAGTACAAAGACATGCTCCAGTTCACCAAAATGGCTAGAAACATTATACATGCATGTGTCCTTGGGTGCATGTTTAAGTTCGATGCAAGGAATGGGAACGAATTACAACCTGACCGGCATCTTGGCTCGTCCTCAAACATTTGGAATCTCGGTTTTAAATCCTGGTAATCCAAAACTCACCAGAAAGTCATTAAAGGTGACATGGTGTCACGTCATGGCACATATATGTCGTGGTAAAAACATTGCCAATTTGGGTCAAGCTTTATTACAAACCTCTTACAAACTAGAGCCTGTCGCAAGAACCCTCATGGTTTCGATAGGGAAACGTGTCCCCTTGTGGGTCAAACGATAATCGCTCCCTCTTCTAGCCTCGTATTTTTTTCTATACGCGACACATACAGAACAATTGGAGATTCACACTGAACTTTGAAATTATTCAGGGTTCGTTTGACCCTTTTTTATTCATTAATTGAGTTTTCTAGGCATTTAATGTCCATAACTCAACTCCGAACTACAAATACATGCTCCAGTGCACCAAAATGGCTAGAAAAAATGTACATGTGTCCTTGGGGTGCATGTTTAGGGTTCGTTTGGCCATTGTATATATTACTAATTAAGTTTTCTATGCATTAAATGTAGTCCATAATTCAAATTTGAACTACAAGCACAAAATGGGTGGGAAATCATACATGTGTCATTGGATGCATGTTTAGGTCTCATTTAAGGAATGAGAATGAATTACAAACTTGTCGTCATCATGAAACATTGAGAATCTTGGTTTTTAAATTCTAGTAAATCAAAAACTCACCCCAAAAACATGAAACTTGGCATGGTTTCATGACAAGGCACATATATGCCGTGGTAAAAAAATTCGACCAGCTTGAGAAGAGGCCCACACATTAGTAGCCAACGAAGTCCTTTTTGAAACAATAAGCTAACACGTTAATATCACAAACTATTGTATCATATGAACCGTGTCAATATTTAACCATACTCAGTGGCGTGCGTGTAGCTGTTTGATTAGATGGGACGAGCGCGAGAAGTCCCCTGTGCAGGCTCGATAGGGCGCGTGCGAGCAGTCCGCTGCGCAGGCTTGACGGGACACGTGCGAGCAGCAAGGCCGCCCATGCTCACGGGAAGCGAGCTCTTTGACCTCCATGTACCAGCCACAACCCACCTCGCTCAAAACTTTGCCATTAATGGGTTAATTAAAGCGCCTGGACGAAGGTTTTTTTAGGGGTGGACGGGGGGAGTTTGTTTGTGATCCGATGGCAGCATTTGCTTTGTTCGTGTTTTCAACTCGTATTACGGCCTAATTTAAATTTCCACATAGGGCAACGGATAATACGACGACAAATAAAATGGCAACGGATAGTACGACAACAAATTTACAATGGCGCAGATAATAATTGGCTTACATATTCTAGATAATTTTAAGTGCCACATGCGGCAAAGTTCGGAAGACATGGGGACAAGAGAAGAAGGAAATCGTAGACAACGATCTAGATCGCTATTGTATCTATTCTTCGATGGCTCGCCGGACGATGACATCCTCCAGCTCCTTCCTCATTTCCTCACGGCTTTGCTTGAAAGCAGCCACGGATTTCTCCACCTCCTGCTTGTGCTCGATATGGATCTTCCTCAAGTCACCCATTAGTTCCTCGACGACTGCTGTCAGCGTCAACCCCGAGGCACTGCTCTGCTCATGCAACATCTTCCAGCCGGCGGCCTTCTCCTCCTCGGTGAGCGCCTTGAGGAGCTTCGTATTGTCACCCATGAGTTGGTCGACGAGGCCGGTCGCCTTGTCAACCAAGGTATCGCTGATCTCGAGCAGCTTCATCAAGCCGTTGACCAGCTCCTGATGCTCAATGAGGCCAGGGAGAATGTCGTCGTTGCCGGCCAAGGACTTCAGCAACGCCAGCTCGTCGCGATCGCCGACGCGGCAAGTGCACTCGTGAGAGTCCTCGCATGCCCGTGAGAGCTCATTCGAGGGCTCTGCGGCGCGCCGTGACATCTTTGTTGTGGCCGCCGCTTCGTGGCGGGACCTCGCTAGTGCTTCAGCAGCCTTGGTCTTTGCTGCCTGGTTATATCCCCACCCGAAACTCCTCGTACCAGTCATGGCGGAACGCCTTGACAGGAAAGACCAGTTTTGTAGGTGATTAGGAGAGGAATTGTGAAGTAATTTTCGAGTGGGTAGCTTTGATAGCCGGTGCTAAGTGTGAACACATATGAGTTTGCAATTACTTATTGCATTGTAATCTGCAATGTGAGGAGAAACAAATTCAAAATTTATTGATGGTTCTGGGCCCACAAAGCCCCGTTTTGTTGTTCTGTCTCATTGCAAACAGTTCTTTTGGACCAACCGTATGCCACGCATCGGAAGCCCGAAACATGGGCCCTTGTTGTCGGATGTACGTGTATGTGTCCGCCCACTATCACACACAGTCATGATATCACCATCGTGTCCTATGGATGCGCCGTCGTGTCTCCCACGGGGTGCCAGAAGGTTGACCACGTGGTTGCTCGCTGTGGCGTCCCTGCTTTTTTTTGCGGGTTCCTGGCGTCCCTGCGCGCGCTCTGCTCACCGTTGAGGTAAATTTACAATGTCAACGTTTAATAATTGTCTTATATATTCAGGATAATTTAAAATGCCACATGCGACAAGGCACAAAACACTCACAACCTACTTATGCATATAATTATAATAAAATATAGGCTTAGAAACTAAGCCGGCGGCCTTCCGACGACTGTCTTCACGGACTCCATGATCAGCATATCACCCTTGCGGCCGTTCATTATGTGTAAATTACTAATCATCGCACACGAGTACTCGCAGACGCATCGTGTGCGATACTCCTAGCCACCGCAAGGAACTAGTTTGCATTTTTTCAAAGGTTTTTGTACGAACAGAATCACACACGAATTTACTATAGTAACCGTCTGTGTTATAATTTTTCATCCCAAACAGTTCATCTGAGTGGGATGTTTGCTGCATATCACACACATCTGGTTTACATGAATGGTTTGTGTTCTTTTGGCTGATCGTTAAGATGAACCATTTTCGTTCTCTTGCCTAATCGAAAACAGTTTGTCCGAGTGAACCGGTATGTCATATATCACACATACCTTGATGTGGCTGACCGTTTCTGTTGCATTCCCTAGTAGTACACAGTTCATCGGAGGGAACTATATGTCGTATATCGCACACACATTGATATGGCTACCCATTTCTGTTGTTCTTCCTCATTGCAAACAGTTCTGCTGAATCAACCGTATGCCCTGCATCGCGCACGCAACTAAAATCTGAACCGTGTTTGATGCATCCGTCATCGCAAACGTTTTGGAATTTTTGGCGGTTCTCTGACACCACCGTTTGCGATTATTGCATCACACATAGTTTCTCGAAGGGTCTCTGATCGTAGTGTCGCGTTAGCAGCATCCTGCAATAGTGGGTGTGTATGTGTGAGAAGGATGTATGATGTGAGTGAAAGATATTTGAAGAAACCGTGGCTTTTGAGAAAAAAATTCTTAGTCCCGATAATCCCCTATTAATAGTGCGGGATCCCTATATTGAAGAAGAAACCGTAAAGCCTAAGCTATTTTTCTTGTTTCTTCGTTCCTGAGCAATATACACTTATGTAGTCATGATCCACACACATGATTCGACGGGGACTAAAACATGTGATAATCTTGACAAACATGATTAGTCCCCTATATATATTGTGATCAACATCAAAATATGATTAAGGGCATGATTGCATTTTCATCCAGAACCCGAGGAACTCCACTGCCTTAGTTCGTCTTTTGTCACTGGACGAGCCCCCACATCAAGTTGCACAAGGACCTCATATGATCGTTTAGGGGAAGCCTGTTGTAAACCGGTGTGCCATTGCTGACTGAGGATGTCGTCGTAGGCTACCCTTACATCAATGGGAAATAGGTGTGGGATACTTCCTGTTCCTTTACTGGATCACTAAAAAGGAAGTATCAATCAACCCCACTTCCATTGTGGGTTTTCACATCTAGTAGTAATTCCGTGAACTATTACCGCAACCTTCTATTTTACATTGTAGAATTTTTTTGGCGCCAACAATTTAGCTTTTCACGTATTCCAACAAGTCTTACATTCTTATGTAGTTGGTTCAAATTCTCTCAACATTCAAAGTGCCCACCACAACGTCCAACTAAGCAATGCATTTAAGTCTTCTCTCCCACTAAGCCATGCAAAATCTGCCATATAAGCGAGTCATGCATTTAACTTATAAATTATAATTATTTTGGCATTAGTCTATGCAAGTAACGCTGCCATATATTCATGTTAGTCACCCTCCCCATTTTTGTTCGAAATGACATTTTTAACTGTAATTCAAAAGTTTTTATTCTATTTTAGACACTTATTTATTGATTTTCAAGCTTATACTTTCTTTTCATTAGTTTTAGTTATATTTAGCAACCACTTACAAAGTTACCGCGTCAACGATTTATCTTGACATGCACACATGCCAACTCAGCTATCATGCCATATCAGGAAGCATGCAATTCAACTACCAAATTTCCTTGCTCTACCATGATGTCATGTCATCGCTTATGTTTTCATGTTTTTTCTTTGCTTCAATTTACTAACTGTGAGTCCACTATCTCCTGCATGCAAAAAGAAGCAGCAGAAACGGTTGGTTGTTCACATCCCCATTATCCCATTGATATTCAACTTCTCCACGAAACAAGTCTAGGAGTAATAGCTAAAGGCATCGTTTCACTCCCTCATAACATGTCATTCTCAATGAGTTCTTCTAATAAATAGCAACGATCTCATCACCTAACGTGGATTCATGATTTTTCCCTTCCCTTTCTTGATCTCTTCCACAGAACCCAGACCAACATGGGTAATGTGCGACTATACATACCTAGAGGTTCGGAGGCTAACGTTGGTGCGAAAAGACGATGGCACCGATTTTGTTGTGGCCGTGGACAACGTCGGTGCAGGGATAAGGAAAACAACGAGGCAGAATGAGAGGGGAAGCGCTACATGTGTCATCAACCATGACGACCAAATCAGACGGGGGTGTTGCGGTCGCGAGGCACCTTGCCGCTAAGGATGTCGCCACGGGCAACACCATGAAGCCCCCTCGATCAGGCCATGTGGCCCGCCTTCTCCCGCAGTGTCATGCAACCCAGCAGGGTCCAGCATGCGCATGTCCCACATATCTTACTATTTCTGCACCACTCATCATCAGTCTGCTTTCGATCTGCTACACGAGCAGGTCACTGCATTGCGTCACCGCCGCTAGGATACCTGGTTGGCCTCTGCCTGCTCACTCCACCCGCTCCTTACAACATCTGTTGGTTCAACTACATCACATCTAGTTGTTGTAAAGGGGTGAAACAACCCTCTGGTATGGCTCTTAAATCTCATGCTTCCTTTGTACTATTTCTAGCATAAACTGTCACGACGTCTATTTTATGATCTAGATACTATACATACATATAGCACTATGTAAGTTCAATGAAGTCACATACCCTGAGAAAGATTAGCGCTAAGAGTTTATTCAAGGCGGAGACATGTAATTTATATTGTAGTATTAATTGCTTCGTTTTAAATTTGTATTAAATGATGTATTGTCTTCTTTCCATTGAGATGATCAAAGGTAAGATCCTCTGCTAATTTGGTTAGAGAACTGATCGTACTAAGTAAGTTGATTTCAGAGTTACACATTAAATCCAAACCATCTTATGCTGCAAAATATTTTTTATTTTTATTTCCTTACTCTTTTTCTCCTTACTGTGTGCCCCTCTCTTTCAAATTATTTATTACACTACTATCTCGCTGCAATGCGCGGGGTATTGTCTAGTATATGTTATGTTAAAGTATTCAACCGTGTGAGATTTGTTTAAGTTTTATATAGATGTCTTATCAAGGGAGACACCCCTTTTCAGTTAGACTAAACAACAATCATTTTTTCGAAAAGAAGGATAACCTCTAGCCTCTGTAATCGAGCGATGCACACAACCATCTTTATTATATTATTCAACAAACCTTACAAAATAAATAAATGGATCAACTCAATGCCAACCTTCCGACGAACAATTGTCGTGATACCTACAAAGCTGATGATGTGCCCTGGCCTCGCACTAACACACACTAGGTAATCTAGTGGCCTCACCAAGCCATCCATTGGCGAGCCGGGATCACCAACTAGTCTAGCGAACCCTCATCGCGCATCGCAGGTGCATGCTTTATAATCAGTTGTCATCATCTTCCACCATCCCAACTTCAGGAGTGATCAATGCATTAACCTTGCTAGGCCCTTCTGCCGAAGATGCCACCACGGTGCTAGACAACACCATCCACCTGTGCGTGTCCATCAACATGTGTCCAGCACCGAGATCCCATTGTTCCAAGCCGCTGAGACTCGTTGCGTCGATGTTGAAGATGGAACACGCTCCACCTCTTGCACCCTCGAGCCAACACTTGCTCCAAAACGATGCCCCCAGATGGGAGAACAACACCGGAAGTTTCTTCATCGTCTTATCCGGGAGACTCAGATCTAGGGTTTTTCATGGAACTGCGTGGTGACGCAAACTGCAGCAACGATTCCTCGACAAGGAAGCGACGTCTGAGACGCCGTCATCGTCTACCATGCCCGAAATCAACATGATTTTCATCGACAGTTGCGCCACCAAGTCACGCGCTGCCGCCACCACGGCTGGTCCTTTTGGTTGGATCAAACTCCAGAAATGATGCCCGGCTATGACACAGATGCACCGCCATCGCTCAATCCTTAGGAGATCTAGTGTTTCCCCTGGAGTTGCCTACGCCGTCGTGGACCCCAGACGAGGGATGCATCCTAGCGTGGCCGGAAGACCTAGCCAAGATCCGTCCAGCCACAAACACGCCACATCCGCCACCACACCGTCCACAACCCGGTAACCGTGGCCGGTCAGAAGAAATTGTCAAGTCAACGACCATCACTTGACAGCAGATTGTAAATACTTTATTTAGGATTGAAAAAATTGTTGAGTGTTAGGGTCAACATTAGATGGGAGGTTTTATATTTTGATAAATATAATTATTCAGGCCTCACTGGAATAATCAAAGTATTAGAATTCTACAAATTATTTCTTATTTTGAACAAATATAGTTGAATTTTTTTCGCAAATACACAAATCTTGTGTATCATTTCATTGATAAAAGGAATAAAATGAGTACAGTGAGGGGTAAACACATGACACAAACACAGGCAAACGTGAACATGATGCCCAGAGAGACAAGGAATGCTCGTCCCGAATAGAAAATACAACACAACTAAACCTAATCAAGCCTGAACCAAAAGCGGCAAAGTCGAACCAACAATAAGTCCAACATCGCCAAAGCCAACATGAGGGACACGGCGAGCGAGCGAGGTAGCTCCTTTAAGAAGGAAGACAACACCGAGACGTTGTCGCCATCCGATCCGGAGGAACGAGACCTAGGATTTTCACTGAGCTCGAAGAGGGGCGCATCTGAAGGAGTGAAGGCACCATCTTGGTTTTGGCGATGTTGAGTTTTGGTAGAAAACCTGATTTTGGTTTGATATAGTCCAAATTTTCGAGATGTTTTTTTTTTGTAACCCACCAGTTTTTTTTTTTAAAAATCATCGAATTCTAAACTATAGATATAGATGTGTCCTTGGGTACATACATCGTGTCTATGGTGACAAATCTACGAAGACTATGTTTGAAAAGTGGCATCATCACGGAACTGGTAGAACTCGGATACTAGCGGCTCCTATGTATATACCAATGCGGAATATTCTAAAAAGACACATGCAATCAGATAAGACTTTGAGACCCCTATACTCTATACTCTATATATTCTTCACCAAAACCTGGCTCCTGCAGGGCTAAAAGCATGTACTTCCAGAAAAATGCACTAAAAAGTCCTCGTTATATAGTCACTTGATCACACTGGCTAGGAGCCTGATGTACTCCGATCTGCCATACTTTCTTGGCATCATCTGGGCATGATGGGCCCGTCCTCTTCAAGCTTATCCTAATTAATTCCAACTCTCCTTTGAACTATTCTGACTCTTTCAACAAACTTTGTCACAAAATGAACTCGACGTGAAAGTATTTCACGATCTGACCCTTTTAGCAACGCCACAGCCCGCGACGTTTCTGCCCAACATAGAAACGGCGAGGTAGCTAGCGTTTCTGACCAAGAAGAAACGCCGAGGTAGCTAGCGTTGCGACCAGGTAAGAAATGCCAAAGGCGCTGGCGTTGCTGCCCATAATTGAAACGCCAAGGGACCATGGCGTTGCTCCCCTTACAAATAAGCGACAATAAAAAGAACTTGCTTCAAACGCCACACACTTTGGCGTTTCATACTTGGGAACAAACGCCACACATGATGGCGTTCCCAGCAACGTCACAAGGGCTGGCGTTTCTACATTAAAACCTAGCTATTTGACCAGGCCAGCAACGCTAGCTAGTTCGGCGTTTTTAAATAGAGCAAAAACGCCACGGCTAGTGGCGTTACCAAAAGGGTTAGATCGTGAAATAGTTTTCGAAGGAGTTTATTTTGTACCAAGATTTGCTGAGAAGGTCAAAATAGTGAAAAAGCCCCTGCACTGACAACTGCATTACCCAGATGCCTATGGCATTCTTGCATGTGCACATCATCGGTTCATGCAGACTTTGTTTCCAAATGGCAATATAACATTAACTGTAGTAATTTGAAAAAGAAGGAGACACACACACACAGAGAGAGAGAGAGAGAGAGGTCAAATGGAAGCAGGTCATGAGTGACAACGTGTTTGGTACCTCAAAAAGTGTAAAAGGGCATTGGTTTCACTCAAAACAGAGGACATCATGCATGCAAAAAAGGTTAACAAAGGAGCATCTTCATGCTATTACAGAATCTTGAGATTTGAACATGCCCTCGGCATCAGCTTTACCCCAACCCAATTGGCGCTCACTGCCAAGCAAGAGCAGAAATTTGTGTCAGCTGTGGAAATAAACAAGGGGAGCTAATTTGAAAGTTCTCAGCCTGTCTGTCCTCCCGGTCTCATCAAATCTAAAATTTATGGATAAGTACCTTTTTCAGGGACGATAAGCACTTTGTACTTGAACAGGACGCTGAATTTATGGGCAGTGATGTTTTTTCAGGGAGCAGGTCGGGTGAGTATCATGGGGAATTTAATGGTGGTTAGTGGGCTCCGGCTGTGCCTTAACTTTTTGTTTTCTAGACGAGGCTGTACCTTAGACTGACCATAATGGGAGTAACTTTAACATAAGCTTCAACTCAGTAAAATTGTATATGTGACATTGAGTTAATGAGGAGAGAGACAAATTAAGTAACTTAGCTAATTACAGTAAGGCTGGTCATAGTGGGAAGTAACTTAGACTAGTAACATGCATATGTTACTAGTCTATGTTACCACCTTCATAGTGGGGAGTAACATGTATTTAGTAACATGCAAGCCATCATTTATTAAGATGTAGACTCATTTTGCCTTTGGATGTGTTATGTTACAGTAACATATTATGTTACTCCAACCATCTCTCTCATTAAATACATGTCATGTAAGCAAACTTTTTTTGAGATGTGTTATGTTACTTGCTATGACCAGCCTAACATCATATATCTCAATACAATAAGTGTTTATAACCTAATAAATGAATGTTTGCATGGCACCACACTTATGTTACTATACCCACTATGAAGACAATAACATAGCTTAGGATAATGTGTATGCTACTTTTGAAGTTACTCTCCACTATTGGCTAGTCATAGGCAGCCTTTTAGCGCTCAGGCACTAGTGCTCCTGGTGTACGAATATAATTTTTGAAAATCATAGGAACACAAAAAAAATCTATAATAACAAGCAGCAGGGAAAAATCAAATTCTGATTTGTAGAACTGCAACCGAAACATCTTATTTATTTTTGCATAGGTCGCATTGCAATGATTTTCCTTATGAAAACACCAAATATTTAGAGTACTACATCTGTGAATTTTTTGAAGAAAGAAAAAAATATCTGAAATTTATTCATTGCATTAAATTCCTTTGTAAAAATTAGTCATTTCACCAAACATTTAGAGTACCACATCTGTGAATTTATTTAAGAACGGGAAAAAAGCTGAAATTTTATTTCGGCAGGATGAAAGATCCAAAGAGAATTTCCGTAGCCTGACACGCATAATTAAGTAGAGTAGAAGCGTGCAACAGACTAATTATTTTCGTGTTTGAAATATTCGTACGGCTGAAAACATCCCTATGACTTAGTAGTGGATTTGTCACTGATGCTTGAACGTGACAATAGCTCATGCTTCGGCCTCAGGTACATCTTGATACTACTTCTCTTCAACCTTTTTTTAGCGTAACGTCTCTTGAAATGGATTTGGCGCTGCAGTTCTTTCTTTTTTTTGTTGAGGGGTTGCGGTTCTTTTATTTGTTTGAGGGAAATTTGGCGCCGCAGTTTGAATGGCTCATGCTCCGACCAATCTAGGCTAGTGCTTGGGCCTTTACATGGTACCACCAGAGCGGGTCAGCCCACTATGCTCTAACCGAGGCTGGTGTTCGAGCGTGGTGGGCCAACTCACTCTGGTGGTATGCAGTGCGCTTTCTTGAGCATTTTTCTTTCTTTATTTTCTTCAGTTTTCAAGTCGGGTTTCCTCTGAAAAAACGGCTGTTGGATCTTTTGTGTGGATTTAAATTTCTAAAAATAAATAAATGTTTTAAAAATATTCACTATGTATTTGAAAATGTTTAGTATGTATCCCAAAATGGTCATTGTGTATTTAAAAATGTTTGTCATATATTAAGAAAATTTCACCTCACAATTAAAAATGTTCAACTATATTAATAAAATGTTGAATGTGTATTTAAAAGTATTCACCGTAATTTAGAAATTATCTTTTGCATAGAAAAAATCAGGAAAAAACAAAGGAAAAACGCAAAAAGAAGACCTGGAGAACAATCGAAAACCTGAAAGAAATCGGGGGGGGGGGGGGCAACTAAATCAGAACCAAATAAAAAATAAAACAATTGAAAACTGAACTGACGAAAAAAGGTGAAACAAAGCCAGGAGAAAAATCAGTGAAACCAAGCCGAGAGTGCTTGGTAAGCGAACGTCAATTTGATCCACCTCATGCAGTCACTACAGCCGATTCAACAACTGTCGTGGTAGAAAGAAACAAAAATATGAATATTTTTGTCTGTTGTATGATATGTCTTCTTTTAGTTGCATGTTTTCTAGTTCATTTTGTGAGCACGTACACATTAGTTGCAAGATATTTCACCAACAAATTGTGGATCATATTTGTTTATCTCCTATGAGTTACGTGATACAAAATGCATAAGAAAAGATAGTCTAATCAACCATTGTATATACTCTTTTGGTTTTGCACGGAACCATTGTACATACTCTTAGGCTATATAGGTCTCTCATGTATTATTGAAAGCACATACTTGTAAGTGAAAACACCGACTAGCAAATGTATCATCTACGGTCCAAAGAATCGGGATGATTTAGGCATCCAAAATGTCAAGGTAAAAAGTACTCCTTGTTGAGAAAGTAGTTGTTGAGGCTACTTATTAGTAGGATATTCGGCAAGATTTTCATAGAAATATTCGGGATCGAAAATGCTTTCACAAGTTGAATGAGAAAAGGAGGACTCACATTTCGAGGCTGGTCATATGAAGGTCAAGTGGCATTTTCTATGAGACTAGCAAATAATATCACGCATAAATGTGACACATTTGCACAGGTGCTAAGCCCATTTCTGCCTAATGTCTCCTTTGATGACATTTAAGCATGAGAAAAATTGTGTGGAACGGCCTTCTCCTATGACTCATCAACATCAATTTTATCAAAAAAGTATGTTGTATCTGCCGAGCTTCCACAAAAATGTGAGGTTAACTCTATGTATATGCAACTCTCGAAGCTTAAGAATTCTTAAATTAAAAATAACATCATTTCATGTATATAAAAAAATGGGTCATTCTTACCGAAGTCTAATGGTGGAAAAGTGCGGCATGCGGGGGCCTGGATTCCCCTCACCCTGGCATGCATCTTCTTTCATGCAAGCCAACGAGGTAAGTGAAGCTGAAGGATCAAATATGACTGATATGTCGACTAGAGGGGATGAATATACGACTAAGTTTTTTTTTCATTTTCTTAGTTGATTTTAGAGGTAAATGCATAATTTTAAGTTCTCTACAAATGCAACTATGTGATACCCAATACAAGCTAGCAAGCTACACAAGGAAACCAAGCAAGTAAGTAATAACAAAGGGTAAAGATAAGGTTAGAGATAACCACAAGTGACGGAAATGAAGATGTAATTTGGAGTTCATGCTTTCGGGGGAGTGTTAATATCCATTGAACAAGTAGGAAACAATGAATGTCTCTCCTAACTCTTTGAGTACCTTGGACAACAAATGTCCATGCACCCTTTCACTAGGGTAGCTCTTGGGGCAAGCTTGCACTCACAAACGAGTCCGGACACAAATCCACAACTTGGAAGCTCTCGAAGAACACCAACAGTCTAGGGTTCCCCACAAACCCTAACAAGATTCGCAAAGTATCTAGCGGCGAGTCAATAAATTAACTTGAGTTTTGCTTTCCTGGAAGTGTAGATCGGGATCTACTCTTGCTCTCTCTAATAGTATAGCGGAATGGAAAGCTAGGGAGGGAAATCTCAAGCTATTTAAGTGTTCGACAATGGTTAAGAGATAGTGGGAGTGGTCACTCTGTTCGTTGGGATGAAGCCATCTTCTATAGCCCTCTCAATAATATTTCCCATTATATTGTGTCCTGGTAAGCTCAGGGCACCTCTCGATGCCGTCCAAGAAACTGGCATTTAGTCCTTCTGCTTGGACGCGCCGAGGAAGCTTCGAGGCATACTAAAAAGCAACATTTCAGCCATATGTTTATGGGTGGATTAACGAGCTGCTCGGCTCGTTAGCTCGTGCTCGTTAAGGCTCGGCTCGTTAAGATTGTTAAGATTAACAAGCAGAAAACCCTGCTCGACTCGGTTCATTTGAAGCTCATTAGCGCTCGTTAACAGATTCTAATGTCTTACGGTGTACAGGATGAGTGTTTATATGTGGTTTTTTATAAGAAAATGGTGACTACAAAATGGAATGCACTAGTTTGTTGCCTCCTATGTAGATTCGATTGAATAAATGGGCTGAGGTGCTATGAAACTGTTGTCACATAAGATGAAAATATGTGTTGTGTTGTTACTAACGAGCTTAACGAGCTACTCGTGAAACTCGTTAGCTCGTTAAGCTTAACAAGGTGAAATCAATGCTTGGCTCTTTTTCGTTAAGTGAGCCACGAGCTTAATGAGCTAAACTATTGAGTGCTTATTATGCTCGCGAGCTATGAGCTTATGGTCCAGCCCTATATCATATGTTTGAGGCACTCTCTCGCACAGAATGTAGGTGTATTTGGCTTCTATAAAGTTTGTTGATCCCCAAACCTATATCCACTGCGTACCCCTATTTGTAATACATCATACCTATGACTCAAAATGAGAAAGCAACGGTCGAAAATTGACGTGACATCTTCTTAAATCTTTTTGCTTGCTCCGACCAACCATTTGTTTCATATCAAAGTTCGTAAACATTGTGTAGGCATTAGAAGTTAGGTTATTCGTCCAACCATATGTCATTAACACCAATGCCCTCATTAGGGGCAAGATGTACTTTTAGAAGGGCCATTTCCACTTCTATTGTGCATATTTCTCTTAGTTCTTAACTAACAAATACTAGTTGTGAAACAATAAGCAATACTTTTCAGTTTTCATCGGTCTGACTTCTACTCTACGTAGTTATAAGCTTCATCAATGTGACTTCTGCACGTAAACCTTTTCTTTTAACCTAATTCAACAACTGGTTTATGCTCCCTAAAGTGATATCTTGACCTCACACACTTTATCATTTGCTAGATGTCTCCATTAGATTTACCTGCATCATATGTCACTAGTCATTTGTAAATGCTTTGGATGTGACCTTGTTGTGCATAAGAACAATACTAAATTGGTGAATAAAAACTAAATCACTTATATTACAATAAATTTATCACGGAATCTTAGCATGGTAGATTTTATTGGGAATTTTTGGACGTATTTTGGTCTTCGTGTCAAGAACAACACAAGAAAACTTGTTTGGACCGTTGTGTTACTAGTCGTGTCGTTATTATGTATTAGAAAAGATTGAACTACTTGCAGGCCATACACAATGCTGGAGTATGCATGTGTCGACAAATATTGAGTTAGTTGGTTGAATCATGCAAAACCATTTGAACCATAATATATCATCCTTTGTGTGTGTGTGTGGAGGGGGGGGGGGGGGGTTGAGTGCTTATTGTAGCGAATGATTCACCTTGTTTTTTTATTACTAGCTAGCTGCTACTAATTTGCATGCAATAATATTTAGTTGTGTGACTAGCTACTACTACCAAGTTTAATTACCAACATTTTATATTTGAAGATAGAAGATATGCATACCCAGTTTAACTATTTTTTGCATGTGGATGATGCAATTTTGGTGTTATATTTTAGAACTACGAAGTTATTGCATGTGTTCTTTTAGAAACACCATACAAATATAAATGCATGATCACTGGACGATCATATATCTTCAACCCCGTGCCATGTCATCTATAGGATCTGGGATGGTTGGAAGACGGAAAGCTCACTCTATTGTTGCAAGGGTTAACATAAAAGCTAGGCTAGTCGTACATATTTTGGAGATGCGATTCATGCGGTCGTGTGCCCCTGTTTGGTTGAGCCACTTCCGATGGATGTAACATATAGTTATTTGTGTGATGTTGTGTTAAATTATTGTGTCCATTATATTCATTTAGGTTGTGATGGGCTCTTTATGGTATAATGGGTTGAAAAAGAAAGTTCGTAAGTTCGGTGAGGGACTACATGGGTTCGAAAAAGAATGCTAAATAATACAGGCCTAAATGCATAGGAAAGACAACGAGATAAAATTCAATTTGGTTCTAAATTGGCCAACCCATTTAATATATGATGGGACCATAACTGGATACATGATTACGATGGAAAAACCCGTCAAAGAAATATTCCATCACACATGTGTCAAACAATATAATTAATGGGCCAAAAGTAACGGAGTAAACTCTAACATAAACTTAACAGAGTAAACTAAAATTTCTCAGAAAAAAGTAAACTAAAGATGGGATCAATCATTACTAAAACTACCATATAGTCCAAGTCTTTGATTTCTCATAGTCGAAGGAGAATGAAATGACGATGACGTTTTAGGGTTTGATGGAGTTACTGGACAACGGTTAGACATGTTTGAGACCGGTATGTTTGGCTTAAGCTCAACTTAGCCCAATCAAAATTTTGGCTAGGCAATATTTTGGTCAACCCTTTGCTTGCCCATGCACTTACCAACACTGTTTAAATAGTTGAGCTAGAGTTTTCAATAAAAGTCATGTGCAGGCCAATATGTTGACAACCATCCAAACAAACACCAAAAGTTTGGTCATGACCAAATACTAATTGGAACGGACGAAGGGTAACGTATTGGCAACGATCCAAGCACACCCTAAGGTGGCCTTTGTTTGGGCTAGAGATTTTGGGCTAGAGATAGTGATTCCTGGATTCTAGCACAATCAAAATCGGATTCACAAACAAACAGGCAGATTCCAACATCAGATGTCTAGAATCGATTCTCGAACTTGCACTGGATGCGGCCGGAAGCTGGAATCAACAATTTTGCTGATTCCCGAGCTGCCACTTACCCCCTTTTAAATATGGGCCAACTTCTACCCGTTATTACGATGGAAATGCCACTGCGTGCCCAGCCCAACCTCTCCATCGACAGGGTCATCCTTTCGTTCACACACATCCACACCTACCGAACAGAGGCAGAAAAACAGAGAGGGGATGGCTCTCTAGAGTTCGCCCGCCGCCACCGTCGCCGGCCCCGTCGCCGGCAAGGCGTGTGGATCCGGTCTCCGCCGCCCCCGACCATACACCGACCGCATCAGATCCGTCGTGTCTGTAGGAGATTAGAGGATTGATGCAACTCACGATGCATTGATCGGGTGCATATGCACGTATATATATAGGTACAAGGGTAGCCACGTCCTCAACTATACAAGGGAGGAGGACGGCTTGTGGTACAAGAAATATACATGCAATATACATATCTCAACACCCCCCGCAGTCGAAGCATCGGGACGTCCGACGCAGAGACTGGAGCGAAAATCCTCGAAAGACACCGTAGGCAACCCTTTCGTCATGATGTCCGCAAACTGTTGGGAAGTAGGGACATGGAGAACCCGGATGTGTCCAAGAGCCACCTGTTCCCGAACAAAATGGATATCGAGCTCAATATGTTTGGTGCGGCGGTGATGCACTGGGTTGGCGGAGAGGTACACAGCGGAGACGTTGTCGCAGTAGACAATGGTGGCCTTGGCGACAGGACAAGAGAGCTCAAGAAGAAGCTGACGAAGCCAGGAGCATTCTGCAACAACATTAGCCGCTGCTCGATACTCGGCTTTAGCACTGGAGCGAGAAACAGTGGGCTGCCGCTTAGACGACCAAGAGATCAACGATGGTCCAAGATAAACACAATAGCCCGAGGTGGAACGTCTCGTGTCAGGGCAGCCGGCCCAGTCAGCATCCGAGCAAGCAGTGATGTCCAGAGCCGTAGAGGCATGAAGAGACAAACCGAAATCCAAGGTGCCGCGGATGTAGCGGAGGACCCGCTTGACCGCACTCCAATGAGCATCACGAGGAGCATGCATGTGTAAGCAGACCTGCTGAACGGCGTACTGAAGTTCCGGGCGTGTCAGAGTGAGATATTGAAGGGCGCCCACAATAGACCGATAAAACGAAGCATCCGGAGCAGGTGATCCGTCGGTGGCAGAGAGCTTGGCCTTCGTGTCGACAGGAGTAGACGCGGGTTTGCAATTAAGCATCCCAGCGTGATCAAGAAGCTCATGAGCATACTTCCGCTGATGAAGAAAGAAGCCATCCGCACGTCGAACAACCTCGATGCCGAGGAAATAGTGCAGAGGACCCAGGTCCTTAATGGCAAACTCAGCGCGAAGACGATCGGTAAGCTGTCGAAGAAGAGCACTAGAGCAAGCTGTCATGATGATGTCGTCGACATAAAGAAGTAAGTAGGCGGTAGCATCCCCGTGTTGGTAAATGAACAGCGAAGCATCGGAGCGAGCGGAGCGGAAGCCGAGTTGATGAAGAAACGCTGCAATGCGCTGGTACCAAGCGCGGGGAGCCTGCTTGAGCCCGTACAAGGAGCGAGAAAGCAGGCAAACATGCTCCGGACGAGTGTCGTCGACGAACCCCGTAGGCTGCTGGCAATAGACCTGCTCCTCAAGATGGCCATGAAGGAAGGCGTTGGAGACGTCCATCTGGTGCACCGGCCAGGCACGAGATACCGCGAGCTGAAGAGCAGTGCGAATCGTCCCGGGCTTGACAACCGGTGCGAATGTATCCGTGAAGTCAACGCCAGCACGCTGTCGAAAACCCCGGACCACCCAACGTGCTTTATGGCGGTCGAGGGTGCCATCGGGATGAAACTTGTGCTTGAACACCCACTTCCCGGTAATGATGTTGGCGTGCCGGGGCGGGGAACAAGCTGCCAAGTCGCATTGCGCTGTAGAGCCGCAAATTCCTCCTTCATCGCTGCATACCAAAGCGGGTCGCGAATAGCCATACGAGCGGAGGTCGGAAGAGGTGACAGTGGCACCGTAGACGCCGGACAAGCATATTCATCAGCGGAGTAACGGAGACTCGGCCGATGAACACCCATGCGTGCACGAGTGATAGGACCAGCAGGTGGTGGTGTAGTAGACGTAGAAGCAGCAGGTGCCGGGGGCGCGCCATGCACGGCCGGGCTGGGCGACTGCCCCGACGAAGCTGGTGAAGGCGCCGGCGTTGCCAGCGAAGGGCCCGGGGTGGCCGGCGAGGCCGGCGAAGAGCCCGGCGTGGCCGGGGTGACCGGCGAGCCCGGCGAAGAGCCCGGCGTGGCCGGGGTGACCGGCGAGCCTGGCGAAGAGCCCGGCGTGGCCGGGGTGACCGGCGAGCCCGGTGAAGAGCCCGGCGTGGCCGGGGTGACCGGCGAGGCCGGCGTGGCTGGCGAGGCCGACAAGACCGGCGTGGCCGACGAGCCAGGCGAGGCCGGCAAAGACTCCAATGAAGCCAACAAAGGGGCTGGCGAGGCCAACGGTGCACGACCCAAAGGAAAAGGTCCCAGTGCAACACGTCGATGAGTAGAGCCAGCCAAGGGGTGATCATCTCCAGCAGGTGGCACCTCCATTTGTTCCTGTGCAAAAGGAAAAGAGCACTCGTCGAAATAAACATGCCTAGAGGTGATGACACGGTGAGACACCGGATCATAACATCGGTAGCCTTTAGTGTTAGCCGGGTAACCGAGGAAGACACAAGGCAAGGAGCGAGGGGCAAGTCTATGAGGGGCGGTGGCTACGACACTAGGATAACATAGGCATCCGAAAATGCGAAGACCGTCGTAGGATGGAGGAGACCCAAAGAGAAGATGATGCGGGGTGTAGTTCCAACGGACACGGCACGGACGTAGGTTAACGAGGAGGGTGGCGGTGGCAAGGGCATCCGGCCAAAACCGGGGTGGCATGTAGGCGTGAAACAGAAGAGTGCGGACGCAGTCATTAAGAGTGTGAAGAACGCGTTCAGCCCGACCGTTTTGCTGGGAGGTGTATGGACAGGTTAACCGAAAGATGGTGCCATGGTTGGCGAGAAGTGTACGGATGGTGAGGTTATCGAATTCCTTCCCGTTGTCAGTTTGTAGAGCATGGATGGGACGACCGAATTGTGTAGACACATAGGAGAAAAAGGCGAGGAGGGTGGCAGGAACGTCAGATTTCTGACGAAGCGGAAAGGTCCACACAAAATGAGAGTAGTCATCGAGAATAACAAGATAGTATAGAAAACCAGAATTACTTGTGATAGGTGACGTCCACACATCGCTATGAATTAATTCAAAAGGATAGGAAGCAACTGTCGAAGAAGAACTAAATGGGAGTCTAACATGTTTGCCCATGCGGCATGCTTGACAAGAATGAGCATCCGCTTTATTACATGAAAAAGAAAAACCCTTGACTATTTGACGAAGTGCGGTGGTGCTAGGATGACCGAGACGGGCGTGCCAAAGATCAATGCCGGCGGAAAGAGCGAGAGGTCCAGTGCGTGATGATGATGAAGGCTGGACGGGGTACATGTCGCCGGGACTGTCACATCGGTGAAGAACCATCCGGGTGCGGGCGTCCTTAACAGAGAAACCAACTTCGTCAAATTCAACAGTTACAAAATTATCACGGGAAAGATTACGAACAGACACTAAGTTCTGAATAAGGTGAGGAGACACGAGCACATTATTAAGAGACAATGGCCTAGACGTAGATGGAAAGGGAGTAGAACCGACATGAGTAATGGGAAGACCAGCGCCGTTACCGACGATGATACGAGAAGATGTGTGAACGGGAGACGCGGAGGAGAGGTTACCCGGGTAGGCTGCCATATGAGATGATGCACCGGTGTCCATGAACCAGTCGCCACCGCCGGTGTAAGAACCGGGCTGAGGCGTGTATTGCAGCGCCGAGAGCAGAGCCGGGTCGTAGGAGACCGGCGGCGTGGGGTAGCCAGCAAACCCCGTCACCCCCCACTGGGATTTGGCGCGCCATAGCCAAACTGTGCAGGGTAGGGGGGAGGCGGTGGTGTCGGAGCGCCGAGCTGGGGGGCCGCGTAGAAGGCCTGGTGTGCCGCTGGTCGAGGCCCGAGAAGTCCTGGAAGTGGAGCGCGGGGAACCGGCATTGTATAGGCGTGTACAACCCCGGTCCAGGGATTGTGGCCGGTGCCCCATGGTGGCGAGGGAAGTTGCTGTTGCTGGCCACCACCACGCTGCTGTCCACCGCCGTTGTTGCTGCGGTTTCCACGGCCACGCGACCACCACGGCCGCGCCGGTCGCCCTGGTTCTGCTGCTGTTGTTGGGGAGGGGGCACCGGCGCCGGACGCCGAGGTGGATGGGAGCCGTAGGAGGCGTCGTAGGGTGTGCCGTAGCCACCCGCACCTGCGGCTGCTGGAGGCACCGGTGGGCGAGGCTGCGGAGGCAGCGAGGCGCCGTGGCCCCCGGCGGGAGGTGTTGATGTAGACCCGCCGTGGGAGTAGCCGGCGGCGAAGGCGGTATGAACCGCACGAGCCCGCAGGTTCTTCAGGCGACGCTCCTCAAGACGTAGATAGGCCACCGCCCGTTCATAAGTAGGGTTAGCCATAAGAGTAAGATTGGACGCGGCATTACCGAGATCCTCGTTGAGGCCGGCGGTGAGGGTGGAGAGGAGGAGCTCGTCCCCAACCTTGAAGCCAACGTCGTTGAGCTCGTCGGAGAGAGTCTTGAGGCGCATGCAGTAGGCGTCGATGGAGGAGTCGTTTTGGTGGCAACCAAAAAACTCCTGCTGCAAGAAGACGATCCGTTGGAGCTTGTTGTCGGTGAAGAGGCCGACGATCTTCGTCCACACCGTGTAGGCATCATCACCGTCGCGAACAACAGTGTGAAAGATGTCCTTGGACACGGTGAGGAAGAGCCACCGGATGATGGTGGCGTCAACCGCCATCCAATCCTCATCGCGACGCATGGTGAGGAAGTCGGTGGTGCCGTCGATGTGGTCACGGAGGTTGTACTCACGGAAGAGGAGTTTGAAATAGGTTTTTCATGCATAGAAGTTGGCCTCCGTGTGGGATAGCTTGATCGGAACGCGATCGAAGATCGAAACTTCACGGATGTACGCCGGGTTGGGGAGAGAGCCGGCCTCGGAGGAAGAGGCGGACGGGTTGCTGCGGTGGGAGAGGCTCGAGTGAGACATGGCAGCGATAGATGAGCGGCGCAGCTGGAAGGCAAAAGCAGCGCGGCTGGGTGCTAGGGCAGAAGCTACGCACGGCTTTGAGGAAAACGGCGGCTTGGCTGGAGATGTGAAAGCAGCGCGGGGTGTGGCTGGAAGCAAGGGAGCAGTGCAGCTGGTTGGAACGTGAGGTGCGGCGGCGACTAGGGCGCGCTGGGAGAGGCGCAGCAGCAACTAGAGCGGCGGCGGAAAGAGGTAAGGCGCGGCGGCAGCTAGGGTTGCAGGGCGCGCGAGGGTAGACCGAGTTAGGCTGATACCATGTAGGAGATTAGAGGATTGATGCAACTCACGATGCATTGATCGGGTGCATATGCACGTATATATATAGGTACAAGGGTAGCCACGTCCTCAACTATACAAGGGAGGAGGACGGCTTGTAGTACAAGAAATATACATGCAATATACATATCTCAACAGTGTCGCCGTCCCTTAGCACCTTCTGCCCTCGCTCTCAGTCCGCCCCTGTGCTCCACCTGCGCCGCCGCCGGAGCTTCAACTGCACCACGCCGGAGCTTCAACTGCACCATGCCGGAGGCCCCCCTTGCCCCCCGACTCCACCTCCTCCTGCCCGACTGCACCAGCCCTGCCCCACCTCTCAGGATGGACGTGACGAGCGGGCTTTCGGCCCGGCTCGCGGCTCGTTCTGGCCCGGACCGTGCGGTCCTGGCTCGCTCAATAATATGGCCGGTCCGGTCCACGCAAACAGGACCGAAATTCGGTCGGTCCGGTCCGCTGAAAGCTCGGTCCGGCTCGGAGGACCGAAGGCCCAGCCCAATATACAGCTAATCAGGAGAGCCCAACGCATATAGTCGTGCCTCGTGCGTGCGTGACCTAGCGAGCGAGCTTCCTCTCTCCCTCGCCTCCCTCTCCCCTGCGCGGCTGCGCCGTCAGGCAGCTTCTTCTCTCCCCTACGCGCCCCCCCCCCCTCCCTCGCCTCCCTCTCCCCGGCACCGGCCCCCTCCGCCTCGCGCCGCCGTGCCCTCGCGCGGCTGCTCCTCGTCTACCCCGCATAGCCGAGCCGCTCCCTCTCTCTTCCTTGCCTCTCCCTCGCGCCGCCGTGCATCAGGAGCGTCTTCTCCGGCTCCGGCCACCCTGCTTCTTCTCCGACCACCCCTCCGCCATGCTGGACCCACATGGAAGTGACTGGATGTCGCCGGACCGTGAGGACCGCCGGTCCGCACCGAGCTTCGCGCCTGCCGGTCCGGTCCCTGAAATCAGGACCGCTGCACTGCTCGGTCCGGTCCGGCCCGGACCGCCGGCGGCCGGTCCAAACGACGGCTCGGACCGGGACCGGACCGGCCCGGACCGTGTCCACCCTGACCCACCTCCTACCTTTGAGAAGGTAACTGATCAGTCCCAAAAAATGTATTTTTTTGCTTGATGCTCTGAATTATGTTCTTATGTACGAACTGCTTTAGTAATAGGCTTTGATTGGAGCAGTAGCATTGTTCAGATTTAGTAAAATGTCAGATTTAGTAATAGGCCATGATTGGTTGGATATATGTAAATTGCCCTTATGAATGTCATATGTTATAGATGTCAAAAGCTAATTGGAGTCCAGAAATGACCACCGTTTTTTGCAATCTCGCTGCTAAGAAGAAGGAAAAGGGGAATAGGCCTGCCAAATTTTTGAACCCTGCTGGATACAAGAATGTAGAAGTTGGCTTCTTTCAGCAGACCGGAAAACTTTACAGTAGGCTGCAGTTCAAAAATAAATGGGGCAGTTTGAGGACCTTGTATAGGGATTGGCTGATCCTAAAGAATACATCTACTGGACTTGGTTGGAATGATGAAACGAACACCATGATTGCTGATGACGAATGGTGGAAGAAGGCCGATGAAGTAAGTCATGTTCGTAAGATCAAATTGTCTTGTGGCTAATATTGCACTAGAATTTTTTGTTGACAAGTGCCAAATGAATTATCGTATGCAGGAAAAACCTTTGTTTGGGCTACATATTCCCAAACAGGTCAACCTTTTGGGATTCCTGATTCCCAAAAAAGACCTTTTCCTCCCTTTGTGAGTACATTGACGACCGTGCCTACGTTCCAGATTCCACCCTTTGATTCCTCTGACGAAAAATAGTGGCGCTCAAATTTGAGAGCGGTTATCTCCAATCAACAACGCAAGCATAACACGAGCGCACAGATTTGTAGTACTACCGAACAATGTCGCTCAATTAGAGTTTAGAGAGCTCTCACGCTGGTCACTGTTGAGTATAATGTTTATTAGGAAAGACGAGATAGACTAGGATTTGTTCTGGCTTGTCTTGTACTTCAAGTAGATCATTGTACTCCTATATATACTAGATGACTCGTTGCGCCAATGGCGCAAAGGGCGAGAGCAAGCCAAGTATTGAAAGAGTACACATAAAAATATTTAGAGACATATTGAAACATATGAAAATAAAAAAATGCTGCTGGCAATGTCATGATTTTCTCTAACCAGTGTAATCATATATAAATAGTCTTTTGAAAATATTAGTAGAAGGGCAGACGATTACATATATAGAACAAGTGATCACAAACTTCTTTTAACCACAGAAACATTAATGAGGCCTAAAGTGTGTATCATACACAAATGGAAATCTATACATATCTTGCTCAGAGCAACACCAAAAGGGCAAAGACGCTGGATCGATTGATACGAAACAAAGGGTGGCTGCTGTTGGTTAGCACATATAGACTGAAGGTCACCAGAAACTATCTTGTGTAGTCTTCAGGCGCTGCTCAAACTTCATGCCAATATAGTGTAACCTCTGCGTCACTTCTTCAATGCTTGGATTAGCTACTGCTTTAGTTCTTTCAATAAAACATCTTTTACACCAGTAGCAGCACCCCTAAGATTAGCAAGTTTCCAGCAAAAGGATCACATGGGAATCACATATCTGTATCCTATACAAAGAGAAACGTGGGTAAGAAAAACAAAGAAAGGAGAGAAAATGCACAGGCCATGGTACCAGGAACTACAGTCCCAAACATCTTTCCGGTCCTGATCTTCTGTAGGTACTCAAGCAGTTTCATGTGATATACTCGAACGGTAATATCAGCCCTATTGACTATTTTTTGCCCAGGTTCAGGACTCTCCATTATTTCAAGCCACTTTGGATTACACGTGAAAGTTGTGATTATATCAGGCGAGGCTTGGAAACGGGAAATAGTCATCGCGGCGTGGAAGTTTTCAGTTATACAGCGACGCCCACCGGTATAGGATGACGGCATAATATTTTTCTTATGGACCTCGGCTTCATCAAGCTTACCAAGTCCAACAGCGTCAACAACAAGCTGGAGCTTTTTAGCGCTTATATCGTCCTGAAGCTTTTCAGAAAGGACCTTGATTGAGTAGTGAGAAGATCAGAAGGCAGTAAATCACCACAGTCAGCGTAGCAGCAACCAAATAACAAGATGAAGATGATAGGACAGCAAGGAACCTGTGGTAAATGGAGGAACATGAATCTTCTACATGTAGAAATAGCTGGAATGAAACATGTTTTGCTATCTCAGGCACAACAGATACTGTAGTTGCTCAACATAATCTAATAAGCAAGAACGGGAAAAAATAATAAAACATTGGCTGAAAACATAGGAAAATTGATAGCCAGAGTGGGATACAAACTGGTTATGTTTACTTTTTGCTTAGGCAAAAATTGATTATGTTTTCTTTTTTGCTTAGGCAAAAACATACATGAATATGACTAAAAACTTTCTATGTATACAGAGGCAAAACCAAAGCAAGGTAAATAATAAGCTTTTAAACCTATATTTTTGGCTGCTGATAAGTGAAACCTGTGTATTTCTTTGTACCAAGCAGACAGGTAAGACCAGAAAGAAAATAAAGGAAGAGGGTCCTAGCAGGCCTTTTACAAAAACAAATCGACCTTCTCTGTGTTGAACATTAAATTCAGCTGGCAATTCTTGGCTTTGATTTCCTGGTGAGTCCCTATCATTATGCGAAGAAGGCGAAAAAGAACCTAGACGATGAACTGCGGCAGGGAATTAACAGGAAGAAATGTGATGTTTGCCTTCAGAGGTAAACCGATGAAGGAGAAGGGCTTTTAGATTAGCAAGCCCAGCAGTAAATAGAAGATATAAGGAGGCGCAGACAGTGTAACAGCAACGAAAAGACATAGTTTAAACAGCATGCCCTAGCGACATTTGCAGTGAGTAGAGATTGTCAACAGGAGGGAGAGATAAGGCAGAAAGGGCCAACAGCATATTTACAACAATGTGCAGAAAATATAATCCAAGCCAAGGTTGATCCAAGCACCTAAGAATGGCTTCATAATCCACTATGCATAATGTGAGATTTAATATAAATGGACAAAATTTATTTGAGCCAACAAAGAAAAACCCTGATATACATCATGCAAGTCAGTAAGTTATACACTCCGGTCTACAGATCACTAATATACATGCCATTCGAA
Source organism: Triticum aestivum (assembly GCF_018294505.1). Classification (NCBI taxonomy): domain Eukaryota; kingdom Viridiplantae; phylum Streptophyta; class Magnoliopsida; order Poales; family Poaceae; genus Triticum; species Triticum aestivum. Next base: position 108,632,151 of record NC_057801.1, on the reverse strand, counting down.
ATTGATATCACATTAAACAAGGAAGATGGAATTGGAACATTAAGCACAAGGACTTAGGAACTTAAAACGACAGAATAACAAACCTCGTCGTGTATGCACTCATTTCGCTGAAGCTAGAGCTGACTTCTGAAATGTTGTCGTCTTCGACATCCATAAATCACTCCTTTGACTGTAGTTTAGCTGCGAGAGATAATCTCCTCTTCCGCACAGCAACGTAGCGTGCAAGATATTTACCCACCTTCAGCAATCCTTCTTGATACTCGGATATCAACAATGCAGCAAACTCCAGAGCTGCATCTTTAACAGTATCAACAAGATCCTGCCTGCTGTGCATATAAGCCACTCTAAGAGCCTCTTCCCATTCTCTTGCCATGATGTAGCAGCCTACACCTCTATCAACATCTAAACAATGCTCGGTTTTGGCGGCATCTCCTGGCTTCCCGAGTGCTTGGAACTCGTCACACAGCTCCTGTGCTAGTTGAAGAATGTCTTCCTTTGTGAAGTTCAGAAGGCCTGTAACAGTGAACACACGTCTGTAGTCCCCACAGGCATGATAAGCTTTCAAAGATTTCTGATATGATGAGCAGCATTGATAAGTTATTGTAGCTTCTCCAAAGCATTTCTCTTCAAAAAGACGGGTCGCCCCATGCCTCAAGAATTTGGTGCCTTTTATCTGGGTCACTAAATAACTGGAGGCCTAGTAGGAACAACTGAGGGTTAGAATTAAGGAGTTCCATGCAGTCCGCATGATACTCATTACCAGGAGACACAATGTTTCTGAGAGCACTCTCATATCTTGAAAGTTTCAAATCTATTGTGTACCTCATAAAAGAAGGAGGTAGGCATTCAAGACCCTTAAGAAAAGGAAGGAACTCCTTTGGATCTTTTTGGGAATTTAAAGCAACTATAGCAGCAAGACTCAGATCATACAATCCCAAAGCAGCATTAAAAACAGTTTCTGGTTCTCTTAGCCAAAGCAAGTGCTTCAAAGACTCTTCAGCAGATGGGTAAAGCTTCCGTCGGCCATCATCAACCCCATGAAGTTCCAGTTCTCGAATGACTTTAATTCTATTCAATGTTTCTTCCAACAATGGAGGTTCGCTACACGCCAAAGTGGTAAGTATGCAGAGTTCTCGAGATGAGCTTTCTTCTATTTGTTCCTCAAGGGCTTTTCTGATTGACATCAGTGCAGATGTTACTTTGTTCTCTGACAAGGCGCCATGCAGATTCTCACTATCCATTGAGCTCAAGCACTACTCAGGGAATGATATGTACGCCTCATACAATTTGCTGCTGACATTCTCATTCTTAATTGAGCAAACAAATTCAGTGATGCGGCTAAGGTTATTGACTTCTTGAACAAAATCTAATGCTGACTTGATAAAAGCTTTCCATCCACAATAATCAACGAACATATTGAAATATATTCGATGGCGTCTTACCATGTCCATTGCATCTTTGAAACGCCTCTGGACCAGTGCCTGAACAATTGCAACAAGGACCAGCTTTCTAGGGTACATACACTCTAAGTTAGCACGAGATGTTTGAATTATGACAGCCGCTTCATCACCATGGAGAACATCAACCAATTTTGCTCCTTTTTCCCACACAGTGATATGCTCTTTGCTTGGCTTTGCTTGAGGATGGTTGTTAACATGGCTATCAATTGTCACTTGGCCGCTTCATCATCATGAATAAATTTTTGGCGTTTGCTAGATGTTGAAAGTGCCAATGTCATAGTCCTGCAAGAATGGATCACATCAGTTAAACATACATGGGTATACCTAGTGGAAAGGAGAGGGAGGAAGGGACAGGTGACAGAGAGGAACCTAGAGGTGAAGGGGCACGAATCCTGCCTGGCCCTTCTCCATCAAGGCCGCTGCTGGACCGGTCGACGCCCCACAGGCTGCTGCTGCCCTTCCAGCTGCCGCCATGTCCGCCAGATCCTGTCGGCCGCAACGCCCGCCAGACCCCCACCGGCCGCTACCATCTAAAACATGGCAACCCAACACCACCTTGCTGTTCAAGCATTTATTTAATGTTCCAAACAATTGATTCACCTTCACGATTAGAGTCGGATGCGAGAATCAAATTTGCTGCTTCAGATTAGAATAATGGGGAATATAACTACATATTATGAAGGACCAGTTGTTAAAGCCTGAATTGTTTTTAATAAAAAAAGTTATGTCAACTTCTTGAATTTCTCATCCTTAACATAGAGATGTTCAGTGTCTGACCTGGGGTATTTATTAGAGGCGGATTGTGATTTGAAAGAGTTGAGCCAGGGAAAACAACCCCACCAATTGTAATTCCTGAGGGCTTGTTCGTTTAATCCCTTCCCCAAGGGGATTGGAGAGGTTTGAAGGAGACTGGGAAGGAATTTGACTTACAGGAGATGTAATCCCTCACAATCCTCTTTAATCCCCCTCAAACCCTGTGCAACCGAACAAGGCCTGAATAGGTTAAGAAAATGATAGCATGGGAGTACTATTCATGTGAATCAGTAAATGTGACATTTACATTTATTCACAAACAAGGTACCTTCATAACACCATCAGTCACTCTTGCAATGGTGTTGTACAGGTCATTCACATGCCACCCTATTGAAATAATGGAAGTTCGGTTTGTAAATAATAATCAAAATATGCAGTTGACAATATATACTAATCAGTTGTCTAGCTATCTTTCTCCCTGAGGTTTTTTCTTTCACTCTTCTCCCTCTTAACAACATATGTACATATATCACAACAACAACAAAGCCTTTAGTCCCAAACAAGTTGGGGTAGGCTAGAGGTGAAACCCATAAGATCTCGCAACCAACTCATGGCTCTGGCACATGGATAGCAAGCTTCCACGCACCCCTGTCCATAGCTAGCTCTTTGTCGATACTCCAATCCTTCAGGTCTCTCTTAACGGACTCCTCCCATGTCAAAATCGGTCGACCCCGCCCTCTCTTGACATTCTCCGCACGCTTTAGCCGTCCGCTATGCACTGGAGCTTCTGGAGGCCTGCGCTGGATATGCCCAAACCATCTCAAACGATGTTGGACAAGCTTCTCCTCAACATATGTACATATATATCCATCTAAAATGATCTGCTCTAGCAAAAAGGAATTGTAATGAAAATGCATTAGAAACTAATGCATATCTTGTTTATGGCATCCTCCCAAGCCAGGAATCATACTATCAACTAAATTATAAGTTGAAACATGGGGTGGAGGAAGAAAAAATGCAACCTGGACATATCCATCTAGTTCATGCTTTCTGCATTTTCTTGTATTGAAGTACTGCAAATCACACGGAAAATTAAGCGAATTAATTAGCTCATTTTAGTGAAGCACAAACAATGCATGCGCATCAGTCCGTCAAAAATAGAAAAGCAAGGTACACACGGCTTGCTGTACTCCTCCCATGAAGTTTCAACACAACTAAAACACTCCATCCATAACATTTTTATCTAGTCAACATATAGTAGTATAGCACGTACTTCCTTCATTTATCTTGTTCTTCACTAACTGCAATAAGTTGGTTGCAGAGAGAAAACTAAAGCATACCCACATCAATTTTTGACAACAAAAGGATGAAAACAACATGTCATCCATAATGCTTACCCTAAGATGGACCAGCAATAATAAACAGATCCACTACAAAAACAAAAGCTCATGGAGATGGATCTAGTAAAACAACAAAGACAACCAGTAGTATCTGGGGCGGAAAAAACTATGCGACACATGACAGCCAGAGTAGCAAAGAAGAAACATGGCTTATTGTCTTACCTATTCTCAATTTCTATCATCTCAAATCTGAAAGAATTGTTTGAACTTCATGAGCCACCATTGTAACCAATGACTGCACATGAGTCCTGCCATAATGCCATTAACTAAATTATGCCATCACCTCATGTGACATAAATATTGGAGAAAAAGTATTCAGACTTGAACATGACTGAAACGGAAGAGGGATTAGTTAAAAATAGAAATCTAATTAAGTGGTTGTTTTTGGCATGGCCACAGCATACATACTGACAGTGCAGGTCGCGCCCATGCAGAGGCCGAGGAAGAGCTCCTTCCAAAAGAACTGACCAAGGGCAAGAGCTAAATGTCAGGAATAAAAACGAGAAAATAATCAAGCATAAATTAGTTGTCACACGGTCCTCTAGTGGTTGTCAAAAGCACAAAGATTACCATGCATATACTAATCATTTGAATTTATGCCTCAAAGGTAAATAAGAACAAAAGCTTAAGCACAACCACTGATTTCTACCTCCTCCCCAAACTAAAGCATCTCCAGCTATATTAATCTGCGAGTGAAGTGCACTGTAGGTCCTCGAACTATTTCAGGAGTGTCACGTAGGTCCTCGAACTATGAAAATTGTCATCCAGGTCCTCGAAGTGCAATAAGTGTGTCATTTAGGTCCAAAATCTCCCTCACGCCCCCCCCCCCTAACTGCCAAGCTGCCGCCGTTAACCGTGAACACTCAATAGTAAACCGTGAACACTAAAATAGCGTTCTAGTTCAAACATTATTTCTGTATGTGATGAACAGTAAAATAAAAAAAAAATGGAATTCTTTGGCATCGAAGATACACTGGTGCGTGAACAATAAAAATGTTCATTAATTCAAAAAAATGTTCGCGAATATGGAAAAGTTATTCTTGACTTTAGAAAAATGTTCACAAACAATAAATTTTAAAATATCTTCGCGAACTACAAATATTGTTCGCGGGTATGGAAAAAATGTCCGCGACTTTAAAAAAATGTTCGCGACTTTAAAACAATGTTAACAAACTTTTTATTAAAGTCACAAATATTTTTCCCAAATTCATCGTTCGCGAACATTTTTTTGAAGTAGCGAATATTTTTTCCAAATTCATCGTTCGCGAATATTTTTCTAAGGTCACGTATATTTTTCTCAAATTCATCGTTCGCGAACATTTTATTAAAGTCACAAACATTTTATTAAAGTCGCAAATATTTTTTTCAAATTCATCATCCGCGAACATTTTGTAAAGTCACGAACATTTTATTAAAGTCGCGAATATTTTCTCCAAATTCATTGTGCGTGACCATTTTTTTAAAGTCGCAAACATTTCATTAAAGCCATGAATATTTTTTCCAAATTCATTGTTAGCCAACAGTTTTGGAATTAATGAACATTTTACTGTTCATGCACCAGGTTATCTTCGATGCCAAAGAATTTCAGATTTTTAATATGTTTTTTTTTCTGTTCATCATGCCAAAGAATTAATGACCATTTTTTCACGTTTAACACCGCCAACTGGCGGTAGGGGAGATTTTGGACCTAGATGACACACTAACTGCACTTCGAGAACCTGGATAGCAATTTTCATAGTTCGAGGACCTATGTGATACCCCTGAAATAGTTCGAGGACCTACAGTGTACTTCACTCTTAATCTGCAAGCCTGCATTTCCATGTACTTTTGTATGGTGAAAACAACCATATCGAAGATGAACATGAATCATCTTCTTCCATGGAAAAAAAATTACATCTAGCTTATACAGAGGCATGACCATGTACTGGTCTGACCACAAGGGAAAAACAAACACTTTTGAGACCTTCATTTACAAATCTAGCTTTTGTCAGTAGTTAATAGGAGTACAAAATCATGCCATGTGCTCTATTATACAGAAAAAAAATCAAACATCGAAATGCAGGAACAAACATGATTATATTTGAGAGAGAGAGAGAGAGAATTTACGTTGTTCTCTTCATCAAAATTCTCCTTCTACACTTCAGAAGTAACCAGAAATTCAGAAATCAAATTAGATTATCAGAAAATCAAAGAGTAAAAAACTGGAAGAGGAAGATGCCAAGGACGGCAGCCTAGATTGGAGAGACGGGGAGAAGAGAAGGGGAGAATAGAAGGGAAGGAGGAGGGGCACGGTTGCACGCCTCCATCCCTTGCGTACGTGCCATGGCCCTATCCAGATCGATTGAAGAAACTTGGATGGTCGACATCTGCCCAATCGACGAGCACCCCCAGCTTCTCCAGCCTGCACGAGCCTGTCAGGCCCTTCTCTTCCATGGAGGTCGCCGCCGTTCTGGTCGACGCCCCACAGGCCGCTGACGCCCTTCCATCCGCCGCCACGCACGCCAGGCCCCCGTCGACAGCCACCGTCATCTAATCCAGGCCGTCAACACCTGCTTTGACCCGGCCCCTGCTCCCGTCATCGCTGGCTGCCCCTGCTGACCCGACTCCTGCTCCCCTCGCCGCTTGCTGCCGCTGCTGCCCTCCCGCTGGGCATGAGGCGAGGCGGTGGAGGAGTAGCAGTCGGCTGCGGGGGGCTCCTAGGGCGCAGAAGGAGGAGGTGGGAGGGAGCGCGGCGGCGGATGACGGAGGGAGGAGCGAGGGGCGTGGGGGCTGTGGATCGGGGGTTGGGGCTAGGGTTCGCACTTTCTTCCGTCTGTGCCTTCGATGCCTGTTTCTTTCCTCTCTCCCGACTCGCTCGCTATTCATAGCGAATAAAAGGAGACGTGGCCAGTGCCGCTAGTTGGGCGCACTGGCTTAGAGGGTGCTTGGATACGTTTTAGTTCCATGACTAAAAATAGTGGGACTAAAACTTGCTAGCCTCACCCATGTTTGGATACAAATGTTAAATAGACTAAAATCGAGTTAATGAGCATTTATTATCCTCCAAACCCTTCAATCCAGAACTCGCATGTGTTAAAAGAGAGGAATTAAATGAGAGAGAGGACTTATCCACATTTTAGTAAGGTTCCCTTGACTAAAAATTTTTAGTCTCAAGACTAGTTCTAGCCTCTCTTTAGTCAGGGGTGAATGGAACTTTAGCCTCTAAAAGAGACTAGTTTTAGTCAGACTAAAAATAGTCCCTTGGATCCAAGCATGCTCTTATCCTTTATATGTTCAATGCCCACGAGGCTCAAGCAATACAATAGACTATTCCACCAAATCCTTCTCTTCCTTCCAACATGGTATCTGTCGCAAGTCGATCCTAAACCCTACCGCCGTCGCTTCCGCACTTGCGCGCTGCCCCCGGGGCGGTCGGCCTCCATGACCACCGCCGGGGGCCGCGCCACCCGTACCTAGGGTTCGTCCGCCGGTCGTGTTGACCGGCTGCCCTAGAGAGTCTTTTCTCCGAGCCTTGCTCCGGGGTTTTCTCTCTCCCGCCGGTCATCTTAATCGCGCGGTTTCTTTTTGGTTTTCCAATCTATTCTTGATCGGTTTGCGTCGCCCACCGTCGCCGTCAACCCCGAGCGCCTCTACTCCGACTCCGGCGTGACCAGCCGGCCTCTCCTCCGTCCCGGCGGCCTCGCGTCATGCGGCGGCCCTTCACCGCCGCCGTTCGCGCGATGGCTCGCCCGTCGATCTACGCCGGCCGTCACCGCCCTGCTCCGACTGGGACTCCTGCATCACCCCGACCCGGCGGCCTCGCGCCATGCGGCGGCCAATCATAGCCGCCCTGCCGCTCGCCACCGCCGGCTTAATCTCGAACTCCGCTGCCACCACGCCTCCACCGAGCGGCGTCCCCGACCTCGCGCGCGATCGGCTTGATCACCCGCTCGCCGCTGCGATCCGCCTCATCTACGCCGCGCGACGACCTGGTCCGTCAGTTACGCACGCCTCCGCAGGTCCTGTGAAGATCGTCTCTCCGCCGATCCGCGCGCCCCTCCGCCGATCGAGCAACGGGCTGCCGCTGCGTCGCCCCGTCGGGCCGCAGCGCCGCCGCCCTGTGGTTCTTCTCCCGGTTGCACCGACCCGCGTCACCGCTGCGTCGCCCCTTCGGGCCATAATGCCGCGGCCCGCGGTCTACCGCCGCCCCGAGGCCGTCCGCTCCAGGTCGTCCCCGTGGCTGCACCGACCCTCGCGCCGCCGCTGCGTCGCCCCGTCGGGCCGTAGCGAGCGTGGCACGCGGTCCACGCCACCGTCTCGATGACGTCCACGAGGTTGCACCACACCGCGCTCCACGTTGCGCCGCCCCTTCGGGCTGTAGCACCGCGGCCCGCGGTCCCTGCGACCGTCCCGAGGTCTTCCGTCGTCGCCCTGACCTGCCCGCCGTCGCTGCGTCGCCCCTACGGGCCGTAGCGCCGCGGCCCGCGGTCCACTGTCGTCCCCGCTCTTTGACTTCCTGTGGCATGCGCCGCACCACCTTCTTTGGCGCGGGAACGCCATCGTCCGCGCCGGTCTTCGTCACACTGTCAGGGTTCTTCGCCTACTTCGAGCATCGCCGCCGCGCTCATAACCTAGCCGCCGCCGCCGCCGTCAGGCCGCCGCCGCCGCTCTTCTTTGGTCGCCGCCGCCGCTACCCTGGTAGCCGCCGCCGCTACCCTGGTAGCCGCCGCCGCCGCCCATCCACCCCGTCCGTTTTCATCCAGCACCAGCCTGTCGCCAGCGTCGCCGTCATCTACCCCGACCGCTTCATCTACTCCGACAACCGCGGGCGACATTGGCCCCGCGCCGATTGGCGCCGCAACCGTCGTCGAGTCCTTCTCTGTTGGCCTCTCCGATTTCTTTGACATGGCGTACAGCTTGTGCAGGTCCCAGTCTATGCATGCCCGGTGCTGGCAACACCGCCGCGTGACTTCGTCCACGACGTGTCCCCGGGCCTGGCAAGCATGGTGCGGCACTTCGTCAACTTCGTCTTCGTCCGTCTACGCATTCCCGGTGCTGGCAACACCAGTGCATGCCTTCGTCCATGATGTGTCCCCAGGCTTGGCAAACCCGCCGCGACGCGTCGTCAACAACATTATCTTCCTGGCGCACCCCTACTTCGACACCACTGCGCCCATGCTAAATCGGCGCCCCCTTGCGCCCGCGGCTCCACGACGACTTCCTCGACACCGGCCACCCGGACTCGACATCGACCACGGCATTCTTCGCACGGCTACCTCGACCGCGGCTTCACCACCCACGCTCTCGGCTACCTCGACAAACGGCACAAAGGACTATCGCCTTGCTTGAGCAACCTCGTCGGTTTCCACTCCAGCCACGACTCCGCGATGCGTCGACTGTTACGACTGTGGGGGGGGGTGTCCGTCGGCTTGCCTTCGGATTCTTCTCCAGTCTCACCGTCTGCGTCGCTACCGTTGTGACTGCGGGGGGATGTTGAGTATAATGTTTATTAGGAAAGACGAGATAGACTAGGATTTGTTCTGGCTTGTCTTGTACTCCAAGTAGATCATTGTACTCCTATATATATGCCCACGTGGCTCAGGCAATACAATAGACTATTCCACCAAATCCCTCTTTCCTTCCAACAGTCACAATGGGCAAGAACATAAGCTAGTAACTTCACACTTCTCTAGACTATGTTACTACCTCCATAGTGGGTAGGAACATATATGTAGTGTCATGCAACGATGTATTTATTAGGTTATAGACTCATTGTTTCTTGGTGTGTGTGATGTTCCGGTAACTTAGCTAGTTACCACAAGCACTTCTCTCTTCATTAAATACGTGCCATATAAGTAAAGTTGTATTGGAGTGTGTGATGTTACTCCTAGGTTCCTCCCCATTGTGACCAGCCTCATGTCCGATCAACGACATAAACATAATTACGACCATATAAATACAGATTGTTCTTTCTTCTCTTCTTCCAGATTTATAGTAAATCAAGGCCGAGAAAAGGAATTCACTGGTGGAAAAAGGGCCTTTGGTCGCGGTTCGCAACTGCCATTAGTCGCGGTTGCGCAACCGCGACCGAACGGGCGCGACTAAAGGCCCCCCCCTTTAGTCGCGGTTGCTTAAGAACCGCGACTAAAGGCCCGTCCACGTGGGCGCCAGGTGGCCGTCGGGGCGGAGGACCTTTAGTCGCGGTTCTTCTGGCCAACCGCGACTAAAGGCCGCCGCAGGTTTAGGGTTTTAGCCCCCCCCCTTAAACCTGTTTTCTGTTTAATTTGTATTGTTTTATTTCTTTTGTGCTTTATTTTAATTTTGAAGGAGTTTCATATATTCTACGGTACTACATACATGCATATGAATGTACAATTTCAAATAAATTTGAAATTAGAACCAAAAAGAATTCAAGAGGAATATACAATATATATTCAATATCATCGGATGACCATATACAATTTTGAACAAGTTTCCATACATGATTTAATGCATATAAAGTTCTACGTCCTCGTAATAGTGTTCTCCTTTAGGATGGAGGACTTCCCTGCTGAACCATCCAGCTAGTTCCTCTTGAAGTGGTCGGAAGCGAGCTTCTGGACTAAGCATCCACCGGAGGTTATTCCTCTGAGCATTGGTATCACTCGGAACCCGCTCAGAGGTGTATCTCCGGATCATCTCACAGACATAGTATCCACATAGATTGGTCTCCGGTGGCTGAATATCCCCAGCATTCTTAGCCTTTAACATTTTGAATTCTAGCTCTTTTTTGAATTCACCGACCTTTGTATCTACGAACCGTCTCCAAACCCTACGAGGCAAAGAAAATTAAATGAACAAGAGAGTTATTAATTAGTTACTTGATATTAGGAAATGAACGAAATAGGCCGATCGATATAAAGCGCAAATGAATGAAAATAATTACTTCTGCAGCATTCTTCTCATGCCGCCCCAAAGCTTTGGATCCATATTCACAGAGTCGTGGACGAGACATTCTGAGGTGTTAACTTTAATTACTAGCAGAATTCAGTGGAACCTGCGGACACGATACATGCACAGTACGTCATGCATAACTCATCGATTAGCCGGCCACATACCATGCATGGAGTAAACAAAAGAGAATGTGCTCAAGACAGAAACACTCACTCAAAATGGTAAGGAAATAGAATATCACTTTTGAGTTCCTGCTTTGTAAGAAACTGCCACAGGTCTGCCTCCACGTCGGCGGGGTAACGCTCCAACACATGTCCATTAACGATGTGTGGGTCAATGAACCCAACATCATGGATGTTCCTTACTCTGCATTCCTTAATCTTCATTCTGCATGTATAATAGCGGACACAACAATATAGTTAGGACATATATATAGTGCAGGTAATATGAACGAGATGGGGTAGAAATTAATAAATCACTTACAGAACGTAGCAACTGATGATAGATTTATCGAGCTCGCGCAGATTGAAAAGCTGGAACAATTCACTCAGTTCAATTTGTACATAGTAATGTTTGAAGTGATGCTCATGTCTAACTTCCGCATAAATATATTCTTTGGCGTTTTTATTTTTTATGTAACCCTTGTACCATTTCAGCAGACCTTTCATTTGTGGAGGTAGATCCTTTTCCTGCGCAGGCTCGACGAGAGGCCCATTCTTGACATATGTAATTACTACCTCCTTCACTGGCGCCTCATCAAGGCCTAACAGTTCACGAAGAGTAATACCTAAGTTGGCCGCTTGTTCTCTGGCACTCGTTACAGTCAATCCCTGTGCTGCCGCAGCTTGTATTACTACACTATTTACTCCTAGTACCAGCCATGCATGCATGCGGACCTTATTTCTACTTGCTGTACATTGCATGGCGATGGCGAACGGCATCACCTGAATTATCGACCGCCGCCGCTTTGCCCTGCAGGCTGCAGTGCACGCGTTCATCTGAATTATCTCATGGAGTCATGGGTCGAAGACGGCGTCGCCGCACTTGCACTTCCACCTGACGGGCTCGTAGTTGGCGCACAGCGGCCCGACTCCGGCGCGGACCTGCACGGCCGTGCACGGCGCGCAGCCGCCGCACCTCCGCTCGCACACGCAGCACGGCGGCCTCGACCCCACCCTGCTCAGCCGCTGCTCCTCCCCTCCTCCTCTCCCGCTCACCTGAACAATCATCAACGGACCAACGCGTCATGCAGCAGCATGCGTACATATATGTCCCGCATGCATCAAGCGAGGAGGTGCTGGAAAAACAGACGGTGAGCTATGAAGAGATGTACCGGCGATGCGCGCGGCTCCTCTGCTCTAGACACGGCGAGCACAAGGAGGCAGCAGGCGAGGAAGAAGAACCAAGCCGCCACGTCCCGCTCCCGCGGCGTGCGCCGCTGCCGCCGAGCCCCGCACATCGCCCGATCACGCGAAGCGAAGCCGGCAGTGAAATGGCAGGCCCAAAGCGTCTCCGACTTTGCTCTGCTCTGCGCTCCTCGCTTCCTCAGAGCACATAGATTCTGGAGCCGGCCGGCGCTCTTCTCCTGCTGCCCCTCCTCTGTTTCTGGGATAAGGTTTCAGCAGCCTGGCTAGGGAATGACTAGCTAGACGCGTGCATGTAAAATGAAATGGCGATGCCACGACCGGCTGCAGGTCGTGAGAGTTATGGGCACGGAAACTAGTCCAGAGATTGCTGCGTGGCTGTGGCCTGTGGGTGTGCATGCATGGGCGGCTGCCGTTTCAGAGTTCGAGCGTGCCGTCGTAGCATCGAAAGGCTACGGGCGTAGGAGTAGAGCGGATTTAGGAAAAGTGCGCAGGCTTTTCTGCTCCTCGGCCTGCCTAGGCTGCAGCGCTGCTGCTGCGTCGCAGCGGGGAGGACTTCGCCTCGCATTAACGGCACATGGTTTTTTGTGGTGTCTGAGTTTGCTCTGCTTCTGCCTCTGCTGTGGATTTCTTCACTGTGCCGGGTGCCGGTAACAGGGTAAAAAAAAAAACCGGCACTACACTCGTTTACATCTCGCCAGCCATGTATACAATGACATCAATCATCTAAGTCACCATTCAAGAAATTCATCAAAGTTAGAATCCCGGAACTGATACTGCTAGTACTACATGGAGATGGAGAGCTTATTCGATCAAGAAAACACGGAAAATAAATTTATTAAAAATATTTTTTTAAATTCGAGAACATTTACAAATACATGGATATTAAAAAAAGATGAACTTTTTTATGATATTTGTGAGCTTTTTGTTTGTAAAAACGTGAACATTTAGAAAGAAATGCAACATTTAAAACCACTCTCATGAACGATTGCTGAACATTCTAAACCTTCTCAGAAATTTTAGAACATTTTTAAAATATGAATTTATTGAAAATTATGAATATTAAAAAAACTAGTACATTTTTAGCAGAGTGAAGTGCACTGTAGGTCCCTAAACTATTCGAGGGGTGTCAACCAGGTCCTCGAACTATGAAAATCGACATGTGGGTCCTCGAACTATTGTAAGTGTCTCAGTCACGTCCAAAACCTGCCCGACCCAGTCTGACCTACCGTTGACTGTTGCCACGTCGGACAGGGGTAACGGAGGTGGATGGATATTTACAAAAAACACCCCGAATCATTTCAGATCTCCATTCCCCAGTCCTTGCCTCTTCTTCTCCTTCTCTCCCGATCTCTCTCACGGCGATTTGGGGGCGGCGGCGCCATGGCGATTTGGTGTGGCCGCACGGAGACGGCGGCGCCTGCCTAGGCGTCGATGGCGGCGCCTGCACGGAGACGGCGGCACCTTAAGACAAAGCACGGAGGAATACTTCTAACAGCCATAGGAGTTGATCCCAATGACTGCATCATTCCAATAGCCATTGCAGTAGTTGAGGTTGAAAACACCATCACCTGGACATGGTTTGTCAAGACCTTGAAAGAGGATCTGTTAATTCAGAACACTAAACCATGGACAATCATGAGTGATAGGCAGAAAGGCTTGATTAATGCTATGGACGATATGTTCCCTGATTCGGAGCATAGGATTTGTGTACGGCACTTATACCAGAACTTCCATGCCAATTGGAAGGGTGAAACATTAAAGAACCAGTTGTGGGCAATAGCAAGAAGCAACAATATGGCTACATGGAAAAAGAACATGGACAAGATGAAGGAGATGAATCTAGAAGCATGGGCATATTTGGATGGCCTTGCCCCTAACACATGGTGTAGGGCATTTTTTGAAGAATTACCTAAATGTGATCTACTCCTCAACAACAGTTGTGAGGTCTTCAACAAATGGATACTTGATGCAAGGGAGTTACCAATTCTGAGCATGTTGAGGAAGATCAAGGCGCAGTTGATGACAAGATGGTATACAAATAGAAAGCAATGTGAGGATGACTGGTCTCAACTACCATTATGCCCAAAGATCAAGAAAAAACTTGACAAAAACATTGAATGGGGAAAAAGTTGCCATGAACGTCCTACTGGCAAAGGCGTGTTCAAGGTAATGAGCCGTGAAAATGAATATGTTGTTGATATTCTCAAGAACAAATGTAGTTGCAGAAGGTGGCAGCTGACAGGGATTCCTTGTAGCCATAGTATTGCTTGTTTGAGGTTTGAGAGAATTAAACCAGAGGACAAAGTGGCTGCTTGCTATAGTATTGAGGCATATAGGTTGGCATATGGACATGTCATCATGCCTTGCAGAGATCCAGCTGAGTGGCAGAAAACAAATGGTCCTCCGGTAGAACCTCCAAAGTATGAGAAGAAGGCAGGCAGGAAAAAGAAGAAGAGAATAGTTCACCCTTCAGAGAAGGATGAAGGCACTAGGTTTAGCAAGCATGGAGTAATAATGCATTGCAGTGTCTGCAACTCCACAGAACACAATAGAAGAAAATGCACTGTACTACATCCATCTGATAGAGTGCCTGCACTAGAAAAACTACCTGTGAGAAGAAATTTGCTTCAAGCACCTACTGCACAGGACTCCCAATGCACTGAGATGACCATCACACAGGTACTGAACTAACCATGCTTGAATGCCTACTTGTATTGTATCCAAATGCAATGAATTGACATGGTTTTACATTTGAAATTAGATACCTGGTGAGGATAGTTCACACATATGTTCGGTGCTGTCAACATTATTCCAAGAGGTTAGCATTTGTTCCAAGGAAATGTTGTTTACATATTTATCTGTCCGGAAATACTTGTCGCTCAAACGGATGTATCCGTGGTGTCAATTGTGTAGGTTGAAGCACCTCAAGTAACACCTGATGCACCACCAGGACCACTTCCTGAGTGCTCTTTCATTGCATCGAGGAGAGATGAGCTGCCAGTGCCCAGGGCTACAACCAGTGCACAATTTCTGAAGAAAAAGCTACAAACTAAGAAGAAAAAGACAACTCCTAAAGCGGCTGTTAGGCAAGCCTTTGTGCCTCCTAGAGCAGCCACTCAAGCCTCCCAAACAGATGCTGCTGTTGGTGTAACTGAAGCAGCAAAACAGGCCAGAAGAACAAAGGCAAAGAAAGTGCATAAAGATTAATGCATAGAGAGAAAAGCTCCTTGAGGTGTTGAAGGAAACCTGAGCTCATGCCCATGTCTTGGCTGTAGGTTTTGATCCACACCTTGTAATAGCGTATGGAGTGCATATGTGTCCTTTGTGAACAACCTGCTATGATAGATGCTACTGTCCCTCTCTTTTGGATGCACTCCTCTTTTGTGACAAAACTTGTTATGCATTCAGCTAATCAATGATGATTGATTTCATGCCAATTATGTATGTCTTTTGTGAACAACCTGTTATGATAGTGCTTGTTAAAAATGTGATGAAATGCTTGCCAAAATTTGTCATGCTTACACATTCTGGGAATATTGCAAAGCACATTCTGGAAATATTTCATAATGTCATCGCTACATGCACCATACATTGTTCACTGCCAATGTTTCTTGCACATTTGGCAACTAAAAACACATTTCATCTCCTACTTCATTACAACAGCATACAAGTTCACGGCAAGAATCATGGTACAAACAAGCAGAATCTTCCAACCTATGCCTACAACAAGATCCAACTGAAGCTTGATATCTTCAGCAATCTGGCTCATCTGATTTCCAGGAATGTTGCTAATCTTCTTGACCACACTTTCTACCCTGCTATCTTTCTCTATGAAACTAGCACGAATGTTTGGCTTCGTTCCTTTGGTTGTCATCTCCCTGTCTAGATAGGGCTTGGAAATCATTGCAATGTACTCCACCTCCTCTTCAGGAATATTATAACCATGGCACAAAACAAGATCCAAATATTCATCTATCCAGTGATAGCAGTCACAAGATCCATGTGACCCTCTCTGCCAAAATAAAAAAAACAAAAAAAAACAAGCAAACAAAGAGCAGAAAATTTGAGAAATCTTATTGATTCGAAAGTGAAGACTAACTCAAACAACGAAAGTGACCTTGTGATTAGGGCATTTGAAGAAAACCCGTCCTGGATTGCTGTCAGATTTGGAAACCAGACGAATCACTTGCCTCCAGCCGCACATGTAGCACTTAAGTAGAGGGAGAGATGCACCAACCTCAGGGTCAGAGGAAGGCGGCCAGGAAGAGCTCGCTGACGCGCTCCAGCTCCGAACCATGGCGCCGCCGCCCCCAAATCGCCGTGAGAGAGATCCGGAGAGAAGGAGAAGAAGAGGCAAGGACTGGGGAATGGAGATCTGAAACGATTCAGGGTGTTTTTTGTAAATATCCATCCACCTCCGTTACCCCTGTCCGACGTGGCAACAGTCAACGGTAGGTCAGACTGGGTCGGGCAGGTTTTGGACGTGACTGAGACACTTACAATAGTTTGAGGACCCACATGTCGATTTTCATAGTTCGAGGACTTGGTTGACACCCCTCGAATAGTTTAGGGACCTACAGTGCACTTCACTCTTTTTAGCATTCCGCAAACATATTTTGAAAACTTTGAACATTTTTCTGAAAAAAAGGGAAAGAAAAAAGCTGAAAAGGGGAAAACGAAAACGAAAAAAGGGACCGGAACCTTCTAGATCATTCCCAAAAACGGATTGTTATAGAGCTACAGACCTGCACACTCATACTGCTCTGTGCGATTGGCCGGCACCTTGTCATATGTAGCAACAAATACTACCTCTGTATCAAAATATAAGATGATGCAAAACCGTCTTATATTTCGGTAGGTAGGGAAGGTAAATCCTACACTTACGAAAATGAGTTACAAAAGCTTACGTAATGTTACACCTATGTAGGGATTTTTATGTACTTTACGTAATCGCTGATTTGGCCGTTTTTAATTTGTCATTAGTTGGGCGCATGGGCCACCCTAGAAAACAGGGGGCAGTTTGATTACGTAGGTTACGTAACAACTGTTCGTAGGTGTAGCAATTTCATTCCCCCATCCTAGTCACAATTTGCCATGTGGCTAATCACGTAACATTTACGTTAATGGCTTAGTACGTGTAGCAAAGCCCGGGAGGGAGTACAGTAAACAACGCAAACTTGTAATACTCCCTTTGTTTCTAAATATTTGTCTTTCTACAGATTTCAACAAATGACTACATATGAAAAAAATTGAGTAAATTTACACTCTTAAATATGTCTATATATATCTGTATGTGGTAGTCCATTTAAAATATCTAGAAAGACAAATATTTAGAAACGAAGAGGGAGTTCGCCCTCCAGTGCCGGGATGCGTTCTGGAGGCTGCTTGCGCTGCTGGATTCCCTGAGCCTGAGCCTTGGTATTGAGTTTTCTCTGCCTCGGTCAAACGAGACATTTTTTCTATTTAAACAACACTGGGACAGAAGGCGCAGTAAAATGGGGACTGTTCAACTGTGCCAGACGTAGAAACAGGGGCAGTGCTAGTATTGATTCAGTCATGCAGAATAATCAAGCAAAGCAGAAACTATCTACTGTTTCTCCACGACCATCCTAGTGAGAAAAGCCAAGAACTGCTACTGCATGTTGAAGTCCATTTGCTGTTCCATCAACAAAATACTGTATGGACAACTGTTACTGCACAAGCAAACATGAGCATAACTAGGCGATTTACGGGGCCAAAGCCAACAGCTTCATCATATCTGACGAGGATGCTAGACTACTACAGTAGTACAGTACTCGTTAAACAGAAAAGAAAGATCTGGCGAGCAGTTTCAGACGGAAAAAATAAAATCAGCTACCAATATGGCAAGAATGAGCCAGGGTGCTCCTAGGCCGACCTGTCAAATTCCTTGCTGAGGGACGTCGACGATGAGGAAGATGAAAGGGCTGTCGTTCTGGCAAACTCCTCCTTGTCCTCGCTGAAAACCTTCAGGAGCGTATCTTGCAGGTCATGAAACCGAGGAAGATGCATCTCTTCCGAGTGAAGCCAGCTCAGGTTCATCATCCAGGAACTTGTCCAATACAATTGAACAGCTCGGGAAGAAACGTTTGCCGAGTTCAACTGGTATACACATTCAGCTTGCAATTAGTCCAGATACATAAACTTGGTAAAGCATCATTTTATAAATTCCAAAAGGTTCATGCACAAGTGCAGAAGCACGGTGCGGACACACAGGCGAGAGTGATCATTAGCAATTGAACAACCGATTAGTATTATGTATGATTAGTAAAGTGTACTCCCTCCGTCCGGAAATACTTGTCGTAGGAATGGATGTATCTAGATATATTTTAGTTCTAGATACATCCATATTTATTCATTTCTCCGACATGTATTTCCGGACGGAGGGAGTACATATTTGGGTTCACTCTTCACTTCTTAACAGGAGAAGGGGATAAAATCTAGGATTTCAACCTTATCTACACCAGCTAACCATGTCAATATTATTATTGTTTAAAACTAAAGATAATGTAGAAGTGCAGTGGTATACAAATGCAAGCAGCAAGCTGCGCCTCACCTGTTTTGGAGAGGGCTCTCATCCGAGCTAAGTGTTCCTCCTTCATTTTGAAAGAAGTATCATTCAGATCAACGGTTGTTATCTCCAGAGGTGGATTTGTACTAGAACCAAGGGTAAATTCCAAAGTACCATCCACTTGAGCAATGTCCATTGCTACTCTTGCCTCAATTGGAAACATTATCCTTGCCAAAGCAACTACAAAGCATGAAAATAATTGTGTGAAAACACAACTTCCAAGAGAATAAAAAAAAGTAACACATTGGCTAGTTGCCCAGGGAGAGCTTCACTCCACATGCAAAACATCACCAACTGTAACCATAGCAAAGAACTAATTTTGAACACTCGTACACCATATGTAGATGAATATTACCTCGGTTTTCAAGGTACAATAACTTCCCAAGAAGACAGTCACCAGCCAATGCAAGAGAAACCGACGCTTCTCCAAGTTGTGGATCCCTTCTTTCAGCTTGCTCCAGTATCTTAATGCATAATTTATCCTTGGGAGACGGCTTTCCTGCTTCAGTACTCCCAAAATAATCCCCATGTTTTGTGAGTCTCTTTGAGATTTGAACTGCTTTTCTTCCATCAAGTGTAAAATCGGAAGGCCGAGCACCTTTGGTTAAAAGGGAGACAATGATTTTAGGATCCTTCCGTCTGGCGGCAATGTGAAGAACAGTGTAACCTCTTGGGTTTCTGAGACTAACATCTGCAAGTGCGATGTCCAGAAGTTCTGTTGTAATTTTTGAGTCACAGTGTTCTACAGCATAATGGAGCGCAAATGCATCATCAAGATTGGTCTGCCCTTTCTTGATCAGAATCCTTACTAGCTCCACATCATTGGAATCAAGAGCTCTGAGTATCCTTCTTACATGTTTGTTAGGAAAGCCCATGTCCTCGGATGAAGCTAATCCAAAACTTAGCCGTAAGTCAGTAATTTGCTTAACAACATCTGGAGGCAATACTTTCTCAAGAGTAATCATGTCAAGATTTGACTGGACTACCATCTCAAGGCATCTCTCGAGCAGTTTCCGGCAAGATTTTTTGCATAAGTTTGCAACAGACAAGATCAGTGGAAGGTTATCCACTTCAACCTTATGAAGGACATCAAAGAGATCCCGCTGCATGCAAAGAGGAGAATTATTGTCTTCTTAGTAGGTGAAACTTTAGCTACGATAGAAGAACATTACTCAGGTAATTACATTCTATGACGATAGTGGGACAGCCTTAGTGAATAATACTCCCTTCGTCCCAAAATAAGTGTCTCAACTTTTTACTAACTTTAGTATAAAGTTGTACTAAAGTTGACACACTTATTTTGAGATGGGGGAAGTAGTACAACCTACATCCATATCTAGACAAATCTAAGACAAGTAATTTGGGATGGAAGGAGTAGTATAGAACAAAGCAATATTGCAATCTGATGTCTCAGATAGTGAAAGCTTGTTTTGAAGATTCATAGAGTTAAAATAAGGAACTTTCTGAATGGAGGAAGTATATCTCAAATACACTTGGCCTCTACAACAACATGATATCAAGAGCTAGTTGAGAAATCAAGGATGCACAAACCCAAAGTATTACACAAAAGAAAAAGGAAAAGGATCCGCAGATCAAGGCAAGGCAAACTATCCGCTGCAGCAAAACATCAAAGACCATCACACCATCGTTGGCAACACCCAAACTACGAGTAAAGTACCCAACAATGATACCTTATGCAACCACTTCCTACCATGGAGAAGGGAACGAAGCATAAGCGAACGAAGGATGCACAAACCCAAGTGGTCGTCACCGCATCCTTCCTAACTGAGCATGGTCATCACCGCCTATGTGGTAGGATGCGGTGAAAACTTATGATCCGGCCTTGTTGAAGGCATTATCTGCAGATTGCTTGTTTTGAAGATTCACAGTTATCATCCGGTTTTTTGTGTGTCTATGTTGCATTGACTTACATTTCTTTAGTATATAAAATAATTACTCAGTATGATTTGATCTTATAACTTTGTTAAAACATCACATCTCAGTTAGTTTTCTTCGATTATTTTGTGTGAATCATTTCTCGGCTAATCTTTTCTTTTGCCAATCACCTCTTAGTCACTCCCACCATAGCTTGTTGGGTTTTATCCTGCCCATCTAGTTTTGATAAATTGGTATCAGAGCCATAGTCTCTGAATCTTTAACTAGTTTAGCACGTTGCATTAAAGGTGTGATAGCGGCATTCTGACCATTGGCAAAAGGGAAAGGGAGATGCAGACCTGGAAGAGGCTGGTCAGCTCGGGGACCTGGAAGGTGAAGGCAACAAAGAGAACCTGCACCTTGAAGGAGACGGTGGGGTGGCAGCCGAGGTGCGCACAACCGTTCTCGTCGGCACATATGTACGCCGACTCGGGAAGGTCTCCGACACGGCCACTGTACAGGTACAAGAGTACCAGTAACAGCGCATCATACTCGACCTTCACTTCCTTGCCTAGAAATTCTTGGAGGTCCATCCTGTTGCCCTCCGCACTGCCCCCAGATGCACCATAATGATTGTTGTGGCGGGCAAAGATCGCACGAAGGTAGGGACTCCGCATGGAGAGCATGTAGGGGTCCACATGAAGTTCAGTACCAGCGGGAGAGCCTGGGACAACGATGCGGACGATGGATGCCTGTGGAGAAATGTGTTCTGCATGCAACAACACCAAGTGCAACCCCATAGGAAACAGAATTAAAAAAAATCTTCAGCAACAATAAACAACTTGTAGATGAAGATTACCTCCGTTTTTCAGGTACAACAACTTCAAGTTTCCACATAGACAGTCACCAGCAATTGCAAGAGAGACCAATGCTAGATCCTGTCTATCAGCTTCCTCCGAAATCTCAATACATAGTGTATTTTTTGGATGTGGTTTTCCTTGTTCACTAACCCCATTTGAAGTCTGACAGTTAGAAGGGAGAAGATATATAAGAGCTCTTTTAAGATGGTGCTAAACCGATATGAGTAACATCTCATGACTGATCCGTAATATTACTATTACCTCTTGTGGGGTAAGAAGTTGTCAATGATTATGTGAGGCTAGTATGGACTTTTCACTTCCATAAATAAGGAAATAAATTATGGAGCCATTAAAACATAAAGGCAAGGAAGGGTATACAAAAAATACACATGTAAGCTAGCTATATTTTCCTTTTAACGAATATACATAGCACAAATGAAAATCTCATCTTGGAAAGAGAAATCACTAAATATATCCAGAATGTTTCCTATTTATTTTATTGTACTTACCATATTTCAATAGTCAAAATTGCCCTCCATTAATCGATGGCTAGGATTAAATCACCTCTTACCAAGGTAAAAGGGAGAGTCTTAAAACTTCTCAAAAGATAAATACAGCTTTGACATCGAAAATCTAAAATGCACAACTCTGACTACTAGTTTATGTTGAAATATATTTATAAACCCAAAAGAAATTATACATCGTGGAAGTATGTTCTAAGACAAGTTTGTTCGTGTGACTTTCAAGCAGTATTTAAGTTCTTAATGATAGAATCCGGCCGGGTTTACAAGACACATTTTGTTTGTCCTAAGTCAAAACTTGTTAACGAAGTTTTTCTCGATAAATCTAGCCAAACTTATAAAAGTTTAACTTAGGACAAATGAATCGTGCCTTTTTAATGGATAAAACAAATTGTGCTTGTAAATCTTACCAGAGGGAGTAATAGATTTTTTTAATTATTTGCATGACAAAGTAGAGGGAGCAACATCCATTGTGATTAGTGAGGATCACTTCTGTACGTATATGATTAGCCTTTTACAAACTTATATCCTAACATGAAGACGTAACGTAAGGTTGCTACTGATATATTCAAACTTACCTCCTTATGTTGTACTACATGCTTAACGACCTTTGTATTCGAATTTTATTGAGCAATAGCTTTTCATATTTCCAGTAACTTATTACTAAATCAGTATCTACCTGGACCATAGTAACCATTTTTATTTTATTAGTAAATTTAATGTCTATCACAACATTCTTTAACAATACATCGCTTGTTCTGGTTGTACATTTGGGGAGCAATTTAATGTGTATCTACCTGGACCGTAATAACCATTTTTAGTACATTTCTTCATATTGATATTACCTTCATCAACGTTGTACAAAGATACATAAAAGTAGTCCTTGTTGAAGTAAGACAGGTACCAAAAGTCAAAATTAGCTAATTGATTTGAGATTTTCTTAGGAAAAGCAATCCTAGCAATACCAAAATGCGAACTACATATGACCAAAGACAACATGATACAACGAGTGAAACAGGTGACCACCTACAGCTACATATGTGCCTAGGGCTTCAACTCTTACGGGGACCTAATAAAAGGCTCTAAAAGTTTCAGCAGACAAGATAGTTCTTTTTCTTTTTGTGAAGAGTGATAAAGCCCTCGGCCTCTGCATTGAGTGATGTACACAGCCTACCAGCCAACATTGTTGATGGCCAACAGCTATAATCTGCTTTCTATTCTCGATAATTAATGGATTTTGTAGTGATGCTTTGTAGTGTTTCTAACATTGTAGAGACATATATCAAAATACAAAGGTTTATGCACTTAGGGGGTTATGAATTATGATGACATCTCTTTTTGAAAGAACAAGAAAGAGTAACAGATAGTCAGATAGTACATGTTCCACAAATGCATTCCCCTTGAATGATTGTACCTGATGTGCTGATGACGTTGCCTCATTGCTAATCCTACAATCTGAAATTTCTAGTCCTTTAAGCATCTTGATAATTTTTGCTGTTGTAGGCCTTTTGGAGCACTCAGGATTAACGCAGATTAGACCTATTTGAATGCATCGTTTTATTTGTTGGCAATCTACTTCTATCTTTGTGTACCCCTGTGCTTTCTCCAGTGTGTTTCTCCATTTTTTAAGTGCCTGTGAAATCAGAACAAGAATCAGAATGCCGGTAATGCAAAGATAAAATGTAACATGGTCTCCTAAAATGGAATCAAACTGAGAAAGCTGAAACAGAATTCCCATACAAGCTCAATAAAGCCATCGGAAGATGTTCCAGCAACACTTGGGTAGTCCCTGTGTCCCGTTATTAGCTCCATGATTATCACACCGAAACTAAATATGTCTGTCTTAGGTGTGATTGTACCTTCATCGATGTATTCTGGTGCCATGTAGCCTCTGCATGCACATCATGCATAAATATTGTGGTGCTGAAGAGACTAGAAAAACAAATTTTGCCGATGAATTGGAAGAAAGGGACTATAAAGAGGCACTAAACTTACAATGTACCAAAACGATTTGGAGTGAACATAGTTTGATATTGATCAAGCAGTTTTGACAGCCCAAAATCTGTAAGTTTTGGTGCCAAATTGTTATCAAGCAATACGTTCGCAGGCTTAAGGTCCAAGTGAAGAACAGACTTGTCAATTTGCTCATGAAGGTAGTGCAAACCATTGCAAATCCCCTCAATTATTTTGTAGCACGTGTGCCAATCAAGTTGGGAAGATCCATCTGCATTTGGTACCAAAAAGAGAGCATTTGTCAGATGTTATCTGAAAGTCTATTGTTGCTTTTTTGCGGGTGAAAAATCTATTGTTGTTGTGGACATGGGTCCACTAGGAGGTTGTGGGTGAGGAGTCCATGAAAGAGAAGAATATTAGTAATAGTTTAGAAAAAAAAATGTATTCCCTCGGCCCCATAATATAAAACGTTCTCGCAAGCTAATAGGATTATGAAAATGTTATGTACGATAGTGCATGGCCCACCTAGGGCCAAGTTAGTTACGACATCTACAGTGTATGAAAAAAACTGCCCATAAGCAAAAAGGCACTCTTATGGACTGTCCATATACACGGTAGGGGTTGTCCACAAAGAAAAAAAAGGGCATCTCCAGCGCACACCTCTAAAACAACGTCAAGATGACACTCTACCGCTGAGTTATGTCCCTTCCCCACCCCATCGAGAAAGAGAATTAACGAGTCCTAAGGCAAAGGGGCGAGAAACTCGAGGCCACTCTTCCTCCAGTCTTTTTTTAGAACTCCTCCAGGCTTTCTTTCCACACTATTATGTAGTTAAATAACGTTACGACCTAAGATAATAAGCTCATGAGCTTGGTCTTACTTCACCCTAAACGAAAGAAGACTTCCATATCCAAGTTTAGCTCAGATCGTATCCGTCCGCAGACGCACACGGTAGTCTCCACAGACAATGATACGGGAGCCGGCCATCCAAATCATGCCCGCATACCTTTCAATCCGATTTGAACAAACCGGACAAATTACATGCAAACCGGATTATTTTCATCTAAACAAGACAAAAATCATTATATTTCCGACATATTTCAACTAAATTATAGCAAACTAGGTTATCCTAACCTAGTCTAAATGATCGCCGTCCATGGCGGCACCCATTTCCCATGACATGTATTCCCCATGTCCGGAAGCAAGCTCATCGGCCGGCCCCGAGCCCCGAGAAGTGAAGCTTCAATGGGAGGGGAAGAGTAGTGGCCTCCTCTAAGCTCCAGGCAAGCTCTAAGCTCCAGGCAAGCTCACCGGCTGTGAGGCCCGGCAAGACGTTGGTGGTGGCCTTCCTGGAACTCAAGCGGCGGCGTCCCCCCAATGTTGTACTTTTCCTCGTTGTAGACGGCGGTGTACATGGACGCGGTGTCCTCGTCGTCATGGCGGAGGGGCGCAAAAGGTGGTGGCGGAATAGCCGACGTGGAGCTGATGACGTCCTCGGTCTCGTTATCCAATTCCTCAGCCGCTGCATCGATGGCTACGAACATGGCGTCTCTCTCCGCCAAAGGACGCGTAGCCACCATCACTCGTGGTGGATCTCGCAGGCTCTACGGTAAGACAGGATCAGCGTGTGCTGGTCATCCAGGAGCATTGGACTGTCCACCACTATGGTCGTGACGGCATTTTCGTTTGTATGGTCACCTGCGATTTCTTTCTCCGTGAGTCGGTGCTCGTCGAGGAGCCGTAGGTTGTACCTTTGGTCCTGTGGCGCCTTCCAGAATGCCTTCTCCTGCTCTTCCCTCTCATATCAGTGTAGTGCGCCCGCGCCTGCCCCAACGTGATGTCAACCGGCAAGGGTGGTGGCGCCAACTCATCAGCGTCCTGGAGAGCTACCCGGCAAGCTAGCCTATATCTGGCTAGCTCGGTGGGCCTACCAACCGGAGCAGTGCCTACATCTCCTACTTCTGTTCGGTGGAGAGGCTGCCCCACAGTGCTTTCGAGCTAGAGGCCATGGCAGGCATGGTGCAAAGAGGAGATAGGGAGCAGAGGTGTGGTGCGGATCTTGTCGAGGGCCTGGCCACGTATAAATAGAGGGTGCCGGCCAGGCCAACCACGCCATGTATTAATGCCGGCAGGCGGACGGACGGGTGGCGTTTCCATGCGGGCACCGGAGTTGGTTTCTCGGCAACCGCACTTGTTTAATGTCAGCAGGCAGACGGACTGGTTGCATGAGGAGAGAAGGCGCGTACAACAAGACTGTGGCGCGGGCGGCGTTCTCGGCCAGTGTGCCGCTTCAATACCGGCTCCATTAAGAGCTCACATCCGCTCTGATACGCCATCAATACTACACTAGCACTCTGGAGTGGCGCCGA
Organism: Triticum aestivum; assembly: GCF_018294505.1. Lineage (NCBI taxonomy): Eukaryota > Viridiplantae > Streptophyta > Magnoliopsida > Poales > Poaceae > Triticum > Triticum aestivum. Next base: position 108,606,092 of record NC_057801.1, on the reverse strand, counting down.
CTGGCATGAATGTGCGCAACCGCTTCGAGCGGGAGAGGGCGCGGGCGAGGGAGAGGGTTTTGGGTGGGAGGTGGGACCAGGTTGTCCGGACGCCGCAAAGCTCGCTGGTTTGCCTCCAGTTTGTAGGAAAACGAACATCTGTACCGGTCCATGGACTGATGGGTTACGCGTTGGATGGCAAATCACGTCCGGACCGCCCGGTCCAAACGGATGCGAGCGGTTTGAGGGTCTACGTTGGAAATGCTGGTGGTAGCCCTTAAGCTTATGAGTAGTCCACCAACACTAGAATAATATTATCTACTCTCTCTATTCTTTAATATAAGACCTTTTAGCTATTTCAAAATATTAACTACATACATACTAAAATGAATAAACATACATACTAAAATATGTCTAGATATATACGAATCAAGAAAAAAATTAGAAGTTCTTATATTAGGGAATGGAAGGAGTAGTATATAGTATATATATAGCAAGTAAAGTATAGGTAAAAACGAATTTCAGTCGAGTTGGTTATTCTTGACCCAATATACGTTGTGGTGCATTTAGTTGCCTTATGGATTAGTATGCGGGTCCCATCATAAGGGCAAGTTGGCCATATACATAGATGGCGCCCTTATAGGATCCCCGTGATCTCTTGGTTCGAAAAGTTTACTATTAATATAGAAATATACTCCCTCCGTTCATAAATATAAGATGTTTTGGATATCTTAATAAGGACTATATATACACTAAAATAAGCGAACAAATACACTAAAACGTGTATATATATATTCAGTTCAGAAAAAAGTTAGAACATCTTATTTCTGAACGGAGGGAGTATCTCATAGCTTCAACCTTAAGATAATTAGAGATGAGACATATGATTTGTTATTTTGATTGAATTATTAGGCCTCTATGCAAAGAGAATCTCTTATGATGAATAAAACAAGCAAGAATCAGAAGAATAAATCTACTATCTGGACCAGGGGCAAGAGCACTTCCCCTACCTCCCTGCAACTTTAGTACACCACTGGAAGAGTCCAAATGTATTAGGAAGATCCACATAGCCCAATCATATTAGGAGGGATCACAGACCCAAGCATCAATTGCATAAGGATAATATGTTTTTTACTTTGAGTCAAGCAAGAATAATTAATCTAATCCCCTACAGCCATGACGATGGGCTCTCCTCCGCAAGGTAATTATCCCATTTTGTCTTCCTTCACAGCAATTTGTTTGCTCTAGAAAACATTTTTTTTTGCTCTAGAAAACATATGAAAGGACTATAAACTCCTATTGTGTGTTATCCTTTATTGTTCATAGATAGATATTAGCACCACATGTCAATCTGTTAGAACATTAGTAGTACTCCCTCCGTCCGGGTTTATTAGGCTTCTTAGCATCACAAACATGTCCCTTTTTATAAGGCCTCGCTTTGGAAAGATGCATGCATGCAACAATTTCATTGGTTGCATTGAAAGCCATTGTTGTTGGTGTCATGACTAGGAAATTAATACACTTCATGCTTGCTTTTTCATTGGCTGCATGCATGTGAGGGAGTGCATTGGGAGTGGAATGGAAAAATTAATGTGAGCAAATTACTATGTGTCTTGGTCTAAGAGAAGTTGTCTTTAGGCCTAATAAACCCGGATGGAGGTAGTATATGTGAATAAAATTCAGCAGTTAGGAGCTACGCTCAATCCACGCAAACTACATTCATGGAGGAACACGAAAAACTTAGAAGCAATACATGTCCTATATTGAATTATCATACCTGAAATATAACCATCAAGGCTACCTTTAGGGAGATACTCCAAGCAAAGTAACATTTCTGGCCTCTCACCAAAAACATTTTTCCCTTTGTATTCTAAAATAAATTTCTTTGTTTCATAGCAATAGCCCGTAAGTCGCACAATATTTGGGTGCCTAAGCCTCATAAGATGATGAACCTCATTCTCAAATAAACTCTGAGCGCCCACCATTGATGGCATAAGCCTCTTCACTGCGATTATCTCCCCACTTTGCTCCACACCCTGTTTTAAAATCTCGTTGTTGGTATGCTAGGTACATATATATTTGAAAGATTAAATGGGCATGCCGTAACCTTACCTTATATACAAAGCCAGTACCGCCTTTACCAAGTAATCGCTCATCAGAGAAGTTGTTTGTGATCTTTTCCAGATGATTCAATGATACAGCTTGTGCTTCTGAACTTTGATCCTGTAGTTGGCTCTCCAGGTTATCATGTTTGCGGCGTTTGTTGGACTTCCCGTGCATTTTTTATATTTCCTAAATACACTTCCAAGAGATAGCAAGCATCTGTTGGATATACAGTGCCCTCAATAAGTCGTGGATCCAAAACAAGATAACTGTAAAAGGGAACCCAAAAAAGTAGTTTCAGAACCGAATTAGCGGCAACCTCTTTAGAACCACGACCAATCGATCCATCTGATTAGAGGTTTAAACGCGATCTATCATCATCCAGTAACTCACATGAGGATTCACACGGCTGAAGAACGGCCGGAAGAAAACCAAGAGAATAAAAGGAGAATAGCACACCATGGGGGATGTATCGTCGCCGTTACCTGGAGTCGCGGCTGCCGTCGCTGCTGCCTCGTGCTGCCACACCACCGTCCGCGGAGTCGCTTCTTGGTCGAAACTGCGGTGCGGTGCTCGAATCTTGCAGTGGCGCGGTGGGAAGTGGGGAATGCAGGACGCGGCTTTCTCTCTTTGACTTGGGGGAATCACTACGTAAGAGCATCTCCACCGGTTCTGTAAAATAACTATGGTTTAAAAAAAGTTGGGCAAAAAGAGCTCGTCAACAGTTCCGTGAACGCGTAATTTTTTTACAGTATATCGTATAATCTCCGCAAGTTCGAGTAAATTGCGAAAACACCACAATTAGAGACTCTAATTTGAAAACCCCCCAAAACACCACATTTCGTTTTTTGAAGAAAAAAAAACACCACAATTGTACTGATAGTTTTCAGACAACACTGGGGCCCTCAGCCTGGCTCGCGGAAATTGCGGACGCGGCGGCGACAGCAGATCCGGCAGTACGAGCTGCTCCTACTCTTCCATTTGGCCACCATCTGGTCGTACTTAAATCAGCCATGCCCCCTCCCCCTCGTCGTCCTCGTCTCCGATGCCGGTAAGCAACATCGCATTTCCCTTATGTTAGCTGTGTTGTTAGGCCGTTAGGCAAGGTGTAGGATCGATTTCCCCATTGCTTAACGCACCTTCAATGTGGACTAGGTTATGGACGCACGGATGCGGTTGGTACTTCAGGTCGGAGCACTGATAGCTGTCATTTAGGCATGGGTCATGTTCATGCACAAGAGAGTTGTTCGTCGTGTTGAGAACCTGTCATAAGATGTCCTTCAATGCTAATGCGAGAGCAGAAGAGGATCTCCAATCTAACTACATATACAACTGCAACGACCCAAAGGCTATGTGGATGCTTAGAATGAAAAGAGCACCATTTGCCAGACTTGTCCACACCTTTAGGACCAGGGGGTGCTAGAAGATAGCATCTCCACCAGTGTGGAAGAGCAAGTCGCCATGTTCCTTCATATTGTTGGCCATAACCAAAGGTTCAGGGTTATCCACAACACATTTAGGAGGTCAATGAAGACCATCTCAAGTGTAGCGACCAGACCTCAAACAGTCTGATCTCTGTGCATCAGTGTCATCCCTGGATCAGTAATGCTGACACGCACAGTACTTGAAGGATTTATAACAGAGTGGCAATCACACACTTATCGGCGGCGGCAGGCGGCAGGGGCTGGCGGGGGCTGGCTAGGGCGGCGGCGGCTAAGGTTTCGGGTGGGCTCGGGGTGGCCTCCCGGCGCTTATAAAAGCCGGCCGGGCCAAGTGTCCTAGCCGGACACGGCCCGGTTATGTCGGTTCGCGTTTTTTTTAGAAAACATTACGTGCAGAAAAACAATTAAAAGAAATACTAAACGGACTCCAAAAATCCTGAAATGAATTTTCACCGACTTCTAAAATCAAGCTGGTTAAGATGAACATTTATTTGGGGCCTAAATGCAATTTTGAAAAACGCGCATTTTTCCTAAATTCTAATAAAATAGCAATAACTCCAAAATAAAATATTATTTGCTTTTTTTATTAAATCCTCAATATTTCTTTATTTTGGGAAAGTCATTTTATTCCCTCTCTCATATTTTTATTATCGAAATAATTAAAGATAAAAATAAATAAAATCAAATGATCCTATTTTCAAAATTCGAGAAAACTCAAATATGAAAATAACGAAATCCCCAACTCTCTCCAAGGGTCCTTGAGTTGCTTAGAATTTCTAGAATCAACCCAAAATGCAATAAAATATGATATGCAATGATGATCTATGTATAACATTCCAAATTGAAAATTTGGGATGTTACAAACCTACCCCCCTTTAGATGAATCTCGCCCTCGAGATTCGGGTTGGCTAGAAAATAGGTGAGGGTGGTCATTCAGCAGATCTTCCTCTCTCTCCCAGGTGGCTTCATCCTCTGTGTGGTGGCTCCACTGAACTTTGCAAAACTTGATAACCTTGCTGCGGGTGACTCGGCTAGCATACTCAAGAATCTTAACTGGTTTCTCCTCATAGGTCAAATCACTGTCCAACTGAATCGCTTCCAGTGGCACTGTATCTCTCAGTGGTATATCAGCCATCTCTGCGTGGCACTTCTTTAACTGGGACACGTGGAATACATCATGAACTGCTGACAATCCTTCGGGCAATTCCAACTTATACGCAACTTCTTCCATACGCTCCAAAACGTGCTAATTTTTTTAAAATAATACATTTTTATATTAAATTTCAGAAATATTACGCCGTAATTATATTTTTTAAAAATATTATCCAGTTGGCCTACTGCTGACCGATTGGATCCAGTCGGCCTACTGCTGGCCGATTGGCCCCCAATCAGCCCACTGGCGGCCGGTTGGATCCAGTCGGCCCACTGCTGGCCGATTGGCCTCAGTCAGCCCACAGCTGGCCGATTGGCACCCAGTCTGCTTCCTCTAGGCCGACAGGTGCATGTAGCCATCTATCTGTTGAGTAGGTATTTGAAAAATGTTGAAGAAGTATTTGAAAAAATGTTGATCATGCATATAAAAATGTTAATCAAGCATTTAAAAATAAAGTTGCACAAGTATTTGAAAATGTTGAACAAATATTTGAAAACTGTTGAATAGGTATTTGAAAAATGTTGAAGAAGTATTTTAAAAAATGTTGATCATGTATATATAAAAATGTTAATCAAGCATTTGCAACAAATGTTGAAGAAGTATTTGAAAAAAAATGTTGAACGGGTATTTGAAAAAAATGTTGAACAAGTATTTAAAAAAATATTGATCATGTAAATAAAAATGTTGAACAAGTATTTGTAAAAATGTTGATCATGTATATAAAAATGTTGAACAAGTATTTGAAAAAAATTAAAAAAGTATTTTTTAACAAGTATTTGAAAAAATAATATAGAAAGAAAATAAAAAAAGAATGAAATAATGGAGAAGACCGGCTCAGTCATCTCTACTTGGTCGCGATCCCTTTTCTAACCAGTAATTGGAAACTAATGGGGTGGTTACCTGCTCTGGTGATTGCCATGAAGACTAGGCATCGATCCCCAGCGCAGCTAATAACTACCCCACCAGCTTCCAGATGTTAAACTTTTTTTCAAATACTTGTTCAATTTTTAAAAAATACTTGTTTAACATTTTTTAAATACTTGTTCAACATATTTTTAATACTTGTTCAACATTTTTATATACATGACCAACATTTTTACAAATACTTGTTCAACATTTTTATATATATGATTAATATTTTTTCAAATACTTGTTCAACATTTTTACAAATACTTGTTCAACATTTTTATATACATGATTAATATTTTTTCAAATACTTGTTCAACATTTTTACAAATATTTGTTTAACATTTTTATATAGATGATTAATATTTTTTCAAATACTTGTTCAACATTTTTTTAAATACTTATTCAACATTTTTTGCAAATGCTTGATTAACATTTTTATATACATGATCAACATTTTTTAATGCTTATTTAATATTTTTCAAATACCTATTCAACATTTTTCAAATATTTGTTCAACATCTTTAAAATAATTGTTCAAAATTTTTTTAAATGCTTGCATAACATTTTTATATGCATGATCAACATATTTTTCAAATACTTCTTCAATATTTTTCAAATACCTATTTAACAGATAAATGGGTGCATGCACCTGTCGGACTAAAGGAAGCAGACTGGGTGTCAATCGGCCAGCAGTGGGCCGACTGAGGCCAATCGGCCAGCAGTGGTCCGACTGGATCCAATCAGCCAGCAGTGGGCCGACTGGGGGGCAATCGGCCAGCAGTAGGCCGACTAGATCCAATCGGTCAGCAGTAGGCCGATTGGGTAACATTTAAAAAAAATATAATTACGGCGTACTATTTCTGAAATTTAATATAAAAAATGTATTATTTAAAAAAAATAGCCCAAAACGTTGTATGGTCCCACAAAACGTGGCGCTAATTTACCCTTAACACCAAAACGCTTAACTCCTCGAAGTGGAGATACTCGAAGATAAACTATGTCCCCAACTTCGTAAACTGTCTCCTTGCATTTTGAATCTACGTAGCTCTTCTGCCTGGACTGGGCTACTTTCAGCCTATCGCAAATCAACTTCACCTTCTGTTCAGACTCCTTGATCAAATCCGGTCCAAACAACTGGCGGTCTCCAACTTCATCCCATGACAACGGGGTCCTACACCTCCTTCCATACAAGGCTTCGAAAGGGGCCATCTTCAAACTGAATTGATAACTGTTGTTGTAAGAAAACTCTGCATATGGCAGATTGTCATCCCAACTTGATCCATAATCTAGCGCACAGGCTCTCAGCATATCCTCCAAAATCTGATTGACTCTCTCGTTCTGTCTATCTGTCTGCGGGTGAAAAGTAGTACTGAACTCTAGCCTGGTACCCAAAGTTTCGTGCAACTGATTCCAGAACTTTGAGGTAAACTGGGTTCCTCTATCTGATACAATGCTCCTCCGAACTCCATGCAGACATACGATCCTGGTCATTTATATCTTGGCCAACTTAGCACTGGTTTAAGTGGTCTTCACTTGGATGAAATGTGCTACCTTCGTCAAACGATCGACTATAACCCAAATTGAGTCATAGCCTGAACGAGTCATGGGCAATCCCGTAATGAAATCCATGCCTAGCTTATCCCACTTTCATTCGGGTATTGGCAATGGCTATAACAGTCCTGCTAGCTTTTGATGCTCTGCTTTTACTCTCTGACATACGTCACAAACTGCTACATATTCTGCAATATCCTTCTTCATTCCATTCCACCAGAAAGTATCCTTCAAATCCAAATACATCTTGGTATTTCCCGGGTGAATCGAATATGGTGAATCATGGGCCTCTTGCAGAATCAACTTCCTGATCTCCGGGTCATTAGGCACATAAACACGATCTTCAAATCATAGGGTATCATGCTCATCTTCACGAAATCCTTTAGCTTTTCCTTTGCTCATCCTCTCCTTTATGGCGGCAATCTCCTTGTCAATCTTCTGGGCTTCTCTGATCTTATCCATCAAAGTAGACTGAATCTCCAATGCTGCTACATAGCCTCTTGGAACTATCTCCAAACATAGCTCACGAAGGTCCTCGGCTAACTCCTTTGGTAACTCCCCGGTCATTAGTGTATTGACATGGCTCTTACGGCTCAACGCGTCGGCTACTACGTTAGCCTTTCCCGGGTGGTAATGCAATCTCATATCATAATTTTTGATGAGTTCCAACCATCTCCTTTGCCTGAGATTCAACTCTTTCTGTGTGAAAATGTACTTCAAACTCTTGTGATCCGTGTACACCTCACAATGGTTTCCGATGAGAAAATGTCTCTAAGTCTTCAATGCATGCACTACGGCTGCTAACTCCAAATCATGTGTGGCATAATTTAACTCATGAGGTTTCAACTATCGTGAAGCATACGAAACAACTCTCCCCTCCTGCATAAGCACTGCTCCAAGTCCTTGATGTGAAGCGTCGCAATACACCTCGTAATCCTTACTCTGATCTGGCAGAATCAACACTGGAGAGGTAACCAAACGTTCCTTCAACTCCTAGAAACTGGCCTCACATTCCTCAGTCCAATTGAACTTGGTATCCTTCTTCAACAATTCTGTCATAGGTTTTGCAATCTTCGAGAAGTTCTCAATAAATCTCCAGTAATATCCTGCGAGTCCAAGAAAACTCCGGATCTCTCCAACCGTTATTGGTGCTTCCCAGTTTGTCACGGTGACAACTTTGGTGGGGTCTACTGCTATACCTTCTCCGGATATAACATGTCCGAGGAATCCAACTTCCTTCAACCAAAACTCACATTTGTTGAACTTGGCATATAACTGGTGTCCTCTGAGCTTCTCGAGTACCAAACGCAAATGCTCCTTATGCTCTTCTTCGTTCTTCGAGTAGACCAAAATATCATCAATGAACACCACGACGAACGTATCCAAAAACTCCATAAACACCTTGTTCATCAGGTTCATGAAATAGGCAGGTGCGTTAGTCAGACCAAATGACCTAACGGTGTACTCGTACAACCCATACCTAGTGGTAAAAGTCGTTTTAGGTATATCCTGCTCTCGAATCTTCAACTGATGGTATCCTGATCGCAAATCGATCTTGGAAAATACCTTAGCTCCTTGCAATCGGTCAAACAGATCATTGATCATCGGCAGTGAGTACTTGTTCTTGATTGTTACTGCATTCAATCCTCGATAATCAACAACCATCCTTAATGATCCGTCCTTCTTCTCCACTAGAAGTACTGGTGATCCCCAAGGCGAAGAACTTGGGCGAATATATCCTTTATCCAGTAACTCCTTAATCTGATTCTTAATTTCCTCCAAATCCTTAGCGGGCATCCGGTACGGTCTCTTAGATATTGGTCCTGTGCCTGGCAAAAGCTCAATCAAAAACTCGATGTCTCTATCCGGTGGCATGCCTGGCAACTCTTCTGGAAATACATCAGGAAATTCCTTCACCACTGGTACTTCCTCCTGCACAACTCCTGATAAGGAATTTACTTTCATCCTCTTCGGCTCATGTCTTGATACATACTTGATCCTTCTCCCTTCTGGGGTGGTAAGCAAAATCGACTTATTGGCGCAATCAAAGTTTCCTCCATACATCGATAGTCAATCCATACCCAGAATCACATCCAAACCTTGAGATTCCAAAATGATTAAATCTGAGGGGAAAACATGCCTGCCTATACTCAATGGCACTTGAAAACATCCTCGACTGGCCATATACTCCGCTCTTGGTGAGCTTACTAACATGGGTGTTACTAGAAAGTTGGTGGGCAGTTTATACTTATCCACAAATCCCCTTGATATGTATGAATGCGATGCACCAGTATCAAAAAGAACGATTGCAGTAAATGACTTAACCAAAAACTTACCTATTACTGCATCTGGTTGGGCTTCAACCTCCTCCACATTAACGTGGTTCACCTGTCCTCTGTTGAAAGGGTTCGGCTTCTTCCCCGAGCTTCCATTGCCATTTTCGTTTTGGCCTTCGGGACATTCATTGGCGTAATGTACGGTCTTCTGGCACTTAAAGCAAGTGACTTGGCTCAAATCTTTCTTAGCTGGGGTTGATGGGTTGGTACGGTTCTGGCCGTTGCTTCCTCTATTCCCATTCTTGGGGCCATTATGATTATGCGAACTACCTCCTCCATGGGTATACTGAAAATGTCCTCCCGACTTCGGGGTAAAACGTGGCTTCTGCTGAGCTCCAAGATTGTACTTTCCTTGTCCATACTTCCTCTTGCGGTTCTCAATCTGCTGCTGCTTCCCTTCAATCATAAGAGCACGATCTACCAACTCCTGGTAGTTGTTGAAACTTGCTACCATCAACTGCATGCTCAGCTCATCATTCAGTCCTTCCAGAAACTTCTCTTGCTTAGCTGCATCCGTAGCAACGTCATCTGGGGCATAACGTGCTAGGTTACTAAAGTCATCCACATACTGGCCAACTGTTCGTCCTCCTTGGCGTAAGTTATGAAACTCACGCTTCTTCATGGCCATAGCTCCTGCTGAAACATGGGCAGTACGGAAAGCCTGCTGAAACTGATCCCATGTGACAGTGTCTACTGGATAGGTGGCTGTGAAATTCTCCCACCATGATGCTGCGTGTCCATCAAGATGATGTACGGCAAATCACACATTCTCCGCATCAGTACATCCAGCAGTGGTCAACTCCCTGGCTGTCTTGCGAAGCCAATCATCTGCAACAACCGGCTAGGTGCTACTGGAAAACACCGATGGATTCAGTCCTAAGAAAACGGGTTAAGTGATCAACAGATGGAGGTGGTGGTGGATTGTTGTTGTTGTTGTTCCCCTGATTCTGATTCTGGACTAGCAACTGCATTAGGACATTCTGCTGCTAGATCAACTGAGTGAGCTCCGGTGGGAAAGCAAATCCGTTGTCACGTCTCAGAGGCATCTGAGGGTTTAGAAAAGATGAGAATATAGAATAGAATGAGGTCTAGAGGGAAAACACTATCCATATGCACATGAGGCAAAAGCAATCAAAACACTTCATTCACATCAAGCAAGGGCATACAACGGTCTATCTATCGTTACAAAGTGCTCAGACTATACTAGATACATGGGGAAAAATACTACTACTATTATGGTGGTCAACTAGAAAAACTACTCCGTTGAAGACTCCATGATATCTGCTCCAACTTCATCAACATAGTCATCATCGCTATCATCTGGGTCTGAGTCGGTGTCGTCGTTGATGATGTAGTTCTCTGGACAAGTGCAATATTCATCTTCTCCCTCAGTCGCGAGAAATCCCATGAATACTTTTAGCTTCTTCTTCAGATCATTGCTCTTCTCCACTAGTGTTGCTATTTCCTCCTCATATCCATCGCGTGTAGACTTGAGTTATTCCTCCAGTTCCGTGATCTTGGTCATGGCTTTCTTCAGATCTATCATGCCTGCGCACATCTGGTTCTCCTGGCGTCGAATGTGCTGGTTTAACTCCTGGACGAATGCTGCAATTGATCTGTCCTTCCTGGTGCTGATCATCTCCCATTGCTCATCTCGGCGCCCACAAATCTGGTAGATAGTATCCTTAAGCTCCTTGTGGTAAACTTCTCCAATACGTCCAATTGTGATGTGGGCTGCCATGCTCTTTCCTAGACTCCAGGTTGGTGCATCGAAGAAAAACTCTATGGGCTCAGTGACGGGCATGAACATCCTTCCTGGAACTTGAACTTGAATCATCCAGCGCTCCTCTTCAGGTAAAGTGGCATTGTAGGTCCTGATGAAGCTTGGTCCAAAGGGTGTATCTTCGTCCGGTTGCATGAACTTGTTCCTTGCATCCGCCATCCTAAAAGAGAGTAGAAAAGATGAGGAGTCAGAACTGAGAAGAGAGAGTAGTGATCTAGGGCTTAGCTTAGTGGTCATGTCCTATAGTCAGCGTGTGCTCTGATACCATCTTGTAGCGACCAGACCTCAAACAGTCTGATCTTTGTGCATCACTGTCATCCCTAGATCAGTAATGTCGACACGCACAGTACTTGAAGGATTTATAACAGAGTGACAATCACACACTTATTACATCAAATGTCTTAAGAGGGAGCTTATTACAATAAATATGGCTTAAGGCCATCTAATAACGATAACAACGGAAGGCTTGGAAGATAAGTGAGTCCATCAAATCCAACGACATCACTGAGTATAGGACCATGATCCTAAGGCAATCTTACTCGTCGTCTGAAAAGTCTGCAACATGAACGTTGCAGCCCGAAAACGGGTCAGCACATGGAATATGCGGGCAATGTAACACATAGAGAGTAATGAAATGACATAGCTATACTACATGCATATATGGCTGGTGGAAAGCTCTATGGTTACAGTTTTTGCATAAAGCCAATTTTCCCTACTACAAAGGAATACATTTTATTTAACTATCATGATAGTTGTTAAACATTGAGAATGGTTGACAGCATCCTCAATCCCAGTTAAGCATCATCATTTAAAAACCCAACAACATTAATTAGAGTAACATGATGAGATTCACATGATAATCCAAGTACTAGATACTCAAAAGGTCCATAACCGGGGACACGGCTAGTCATAATTAGTTTATACACTCTGCAGAGGTTGCGCACTTTTCCCCACAAGACCCAATCTTCTCCGTTGATTTTCTCGTATTGCATGGTGTTTGAGAAACGGATGACCGAGACATAGTCTTTCAGAAGCGCTAGCACCTTACGATTGGGTAGACCCGTACACCTACTTTCCCCTATATCTGCTAGTCTACCATTGTAAGAGTTCGCACGACTTAATCAACTATGCTAGAGCCCATAATAGCATGTGGCTGCACACAGAAGTTTCTAGCATGAATAATCTTATGATCCCTTTGAGCCTGGGTGGCGGTCCAAAAACAAACAGGCAATCCTGAAATACCCAAGTGCCTCAATCCACCCAGATGTGTATTAAAGTTGCCACCTTAAATAAACCATTAATTAACAATCTCACATCTGTCATGGATATTCACTCACCCAATCCACGTCTACTAGCATAGCATGGCATAATAAGCAAACGTAGAAGTAACTCCCAAGGTTTGATAATAAAACAGGTAATAGGTACTACCTCATCTACTTCCCAAAACCCACATATTAATCAGATCCTAATCATGCAATTGTTTGAGGATTGATCTAATGCATAAAAACTGGGTAGTAAAAGGGGTATGATCAAAGTGTTACTTGCCTTGCTGATGATCCGTGAAACCTAGGGATTCGAAGTAGCAAGCGGCGCAATCCGGATACTCTATCGCAAACAAGCAAACAAACAAATAAACAAGCATACAATAGGTACTCATCTAATGCACATGTAAAATTCAAATAAGAGATCTAACCAGAAAATTCAACTTAAGAACTCCGGTTGGCAAAAGAAATCAAATCGAACGAAACAACGGAAATCAAACGGCGAAAAAAAACAAACTTCGTTTACTAATCTGAACCTAAGTCAAATTTTACAGTAGCAAAAACTTGTTTGAGTAGGTTAAATGGAAAGAGAGTTTCGAGAAAAAACTCTAGGCGCTTGAATCGCCTGATTCCGATAAACGAGCGAAAACTTATACTAGAACGAAAATCGGATCAGAAATCGCGATCAGAAATAATCGCGAAAAAAATCCGAGAAAAAGAAAACGGATGAACAGGCTAACGAACGAACGTTCGCTGTCTGCGAAAAAAATGAAAACCATCCGTTAAAATGAACGTACGGACGGGCGTTCGCTAAATAACTAAACCGGAAAAAAAACGATCTAATAAAAAAAACGACCGCGGGTTTTTATAAAAAAATCAGGCGGTTAACCGGTGAAAACCGACGGAAGCGGCGGCTACCTCGGTGTCGGGGTCCGGCGGGCGGCGGTGGGCTCCAGCGGGGACGGTGGTGTGGTCCGGCGAGGCGGCGGCGGCGCGTGGCGCGAGCGGCGGCAGCTGGCTAGGGCGGCGGCGGCTAGGGTTTCGGGGGGGGGGGGCTCGGGGTGGCCTCCCGGCGCTTATAAAGGCCGTCCGGGCCAAGTGTCCTAGCCGGACACGGCCCGATTAGGTCGGTTTGCGTTTTAAAAAAAATATTATGTGCAGAAAAACAATTAAAAGAAATACTAAACGGACTCCAAAAATCCTGAAATAAATTTTCCCCGACTTCTAAAATCAATCCGGTTAAAATGAACATTTATTTAGGGCCTAAATGCAATTTTGAAAAACACGCATTTTTCCTAATTTCAAATAAAATAGCAATAACTCCAAAATAAACTCTTATTTGATTTTTTATTAAATCCTCAATATTTCTTTATTTTGGGAAAGTCATTTTATTCCCTCTCTCATATTTTTATAATCGAAATAATTGAAGATAAAAATAAATAAAATCAAATGATCCTATTTTCAAAATTCGAGAAAACTCAAATATGAAAATAACGAAATTCCCAACTCTCTCCGAGGGTCCTTGAGTTGCTTAGAATTTCTAGGATCAACCCAAAATGCAATAAAATATGATATGCAATGATGATATATGTATAACATTCCAAATTGAAAATTTGGGATGTTACATCAAGATACTTCAAGCAAGTGTTGTATGTTGTTGAGGAGCTCAGAGGAGAGATGATCAAGTCACCAACTGGCCGGGCTCCTACCAAGATTCTCACAGGCCCAAGATGGTATCCATACTTCAAGGTGAGCACTGCGGTATGTAGTTCTTTGCTTGATATGCTTGGATAGTTCAAGGTGAGCACTAACACAATCTTGTATTGCCATTTCAGGATTGCATTGAGGCAATAGATGGTACTCATGTCACTGCCAAGGTGCCGAGGTCACAAGCTGCAGCATTTAGGGGGAGGAAGCATTACACAAGCTAGAATGTGCTTGCTGCTGTTGATTTCGATCTGAATTTCACATATGTGTTGGCTGGCCGGTACGGGTTAGCACATGATGCTAACATACTCAGTGACAGCATCAGTCCTCCTGATGTCTTCAACATCCCTGATGGCAAGTTCTACTTAGGAGATGCTGGCTATGCATGTCGACCAGGTGTTCTTCCACCCTTCAGGAAAACCAGGTACCATATGAACGAGTTCTCTAGTAGGAACTATCCTAGGACTTCTCAGGAGCTGTTCAATCTCAAACACTCCGGCCTTAGAGTAACGGTTGAGAGGGCATTTGGATCTCTCAAGGACAAGTTCAAGACCATGGATCAGAAGTCATTCCACCCTTACCCTACCCAGGTTAAGCTTGTTCTTGCATGTTGCATTCTGCATAACTGGATCCTGGAATGGGGTGTTGATGAATTGGTGCCTGAGGAGGAAGAGGTGATGCCTGGCGATCTTGACCTCGGTTGCCATGGTGTTGAGGCATTTGACAACAAAGCCTGGAAGAACAAAAGGCTGGAGTGGGCACATACGATGTGGGATAACAGTGGTCGGACAAGGATCTGAAGAAGAAGAAGAAGAAGAAGAAGAAGAAGAAGAAGAAGAAGAAGAAGAAGAAGAAGAAGAAGAAGAAGAAGAGCGAGAGCAGCAGCAGAGGAGAAAGCAACAACAGCAGAGGAGGATGAAGCAACAATAGTAGATGAAGAAGAGTAAGAGGAGGGATGATGAACTTTCCCCATTCAGCCATTTGGCTCTGAATAATATGTATTGCCATTTGATAGTAGTTAGGATGAACTGTAATTTGTTTCGTAGCTAGGAGTGAGATTGTTAATCGTGTTTGGTAAGGTCGCCACCAGTGAGAAGTGGGGACAGCACCTAATGCAGGTTGCAACCAAACAGCTAGTCATGTGTGTGCGCCTCATGTGATGCAGCCAATCAAATGGGGGATCAAAATTAGTCCCCCCATGTAGCTAACCTATATGCAGACAACCAAACTATGTGCAGATAATAGTTTATAGGCTATTTTTGCTCAGCCATGCACATCTGAGAAGTATATGCAAACACGTCAAAAATCGATGCAGGCAACCAAATCTATACTGATAGATCACTAAACACATGGTAAAATCATTTCTGACATATGGGACCCGCTGTAAGTGGTGACGACGCCGAAATCGCGCGAGTAACAACAGCGGCCATGGCCAGCCACAAGAGCGCGAGCAGCGGCGGAGGCCACGCACGAGCACAAGCATCGACAGCACCGGCCACACACGAGGGTGCGAGCTGTCGCCGGCTCCAGAGCACGGGCGCGCCATAGCGGGGGTAGAGACGCGAGCATCAGCAGCAGCGTCCACACGGCCACCGGAGCATCCTCGATACCTCCTACCTCGCTGCCAAGATCCCATGTGGCCACCTCTTCTCACCCTCTTTCCCCCTTGCCCGCGACCTCCCGGGCACCATGACCGAGAGCACGGGCTCGAGCTCTACCCCATGCCCCGACTACCCCATGGGCACCTTGGTCCGGAGCTACCTCTCTACGCAACCTCCATCGCTCGGCCACGCCACCTTGCACTAGGTCGCCCACAAGGTCGCCCACAGAGCATTCCTGCACCACTGTCGGCGATGTTGTGCTCCTGCCACCTGTGAGCTGGGCGGCTGACGGGATGCCTGCTAGGTGTTTGTGGAAATTGCTCAAAGAGGCAGAGGAGGGGTTGGTCGGGTGACCTAAAGTTGTCTCCTCACTATGTTTGGCCCATGCCACATCAACCTAACAATGGGACCTACCCATCAGATTCAGCGTCAAACGGCTCTAATCGACCTATCGGCGTTTTCTAACAATTGTCAGCACAATGGTGGTGGGTTTTTTTAAAAAAAGGTGACGATTTTCGAAATTAGGGTCCTCAATTATGGTGGTATTTTGCAAGTTACTCCCAACCCACAAGTTCCCCTCCATCTACGGGAAGAAGATTCTTCCCGTAAACTTTGGCGAATAGCAACACTGAAGTTTCAGGGCGCCCGAACCTCGTCTCTAGGCCCACCTCGTCCAGCTGCACCGTGTTGCTCCTCGCCACCCCGTTGCCTCCCCACACCGCCGCGATGACCCGTTGCCGGCCGAAGGAACCGGCAACGCCATCCCACACTGCCCCATCGCTGCTCGGACAAGCTGGTTGGCCCCAACGTGCCGCCCTCCTCCAGGACGCCTCCCTGTACTTGCCCCCGCTGCTTAAAAGCGCCTCGTCTCCATTTTGCCCCAAGGTATTCGACAAATTTCTTCACCCAAGTTTTCTATATGTCCCAAGAAATTACCGTTGAGATTGTGTGTGCTCATATTGTACACCGTCACTTGCATTGCAGATCTTTATTGAGTTGTTTTTCGAGGACTCATGTCTGGACGAGGATGAAGAACTTGAAATGGTGATCGCTTTATATGCAAACACGATGGAGAAACAAGAAGCTGAAGTGGGAGGTTCGGTGTCTGGGCATTTGTACTTCACCGGAGTAAGCAAGTCGGCCATGATAAACTAATGGATGACTATTTTGGAGAGAATCCGGTGTACGGTTTTTAAAAAATTAGGTGAAGGTTTCGAGTGTCAATGGGCTTGTTCTTGTGCATTGCTCGTGTCGTGGAAGATCATTGCTCATACTTTGTGCAAAGAAGAAATGTAGTCGATCAACAAGGTCATCGTGCTTTGAATGATTTCGGCGGCGGTGAGCATGCTTGCATATCGTTGTCCTGTTGATTATATTGATGATTGGATTGGAATGGCAGATTGCACTTGCATTAACAGTTTGAAGAAATTTGTGAAGTCTACAATTGAGATATTCGGAGAAGAATATCTTCAAGCGCCATATGAAGAGGACACTGCAAGAGTTCTTTAGATGGGTGCATCAAATGGCTTTCTCTGTATGCTTGAAAGCATTGATTACATGCACTGGAAGCGGAAAAATTGTCCTACATCATTGCATGGACAATTCGAAGGGAAAGGTAAAGATGCAACCATAATTCTAGAAGTTGTGGCATCAAACCACCTTTGGAGTCATATTTTTAATAGCCAGGATCTCGGGGCGGGGTGCCCGTTCATCGTTCTGGCGGTGGTGTTGGGAACTCGGGGCGGCGGCCCCGAGGAAGGTCGCGAGTTCAACGTGGCTGTGAGGGGCGGCGATCCACTTCGGCTGCGTGGGCAGCGAGGAGGACACCGGCCGATGGGTGTCCCTGCTAGTTGTCATGGTGACTTGAGATGCGCCTTGGCGTGCTCTTTGCCTCATATGAGATCCGGCAGGGACGGTCGGATGGAGGGCTCGGCGACATCATGTTATACGTCCGCGTGGGATAGCCGGAGCGCCCTGGACTCGGCAGCCTGCTACTGGTCTAATGGTCGCATGGTGTAGCACCTTTGTCACTTGCAGGCAGCTATGCGATCCTGATCTGGCGGTGGCTGGATTCATGGGCGTGCCTCGGCGATGCTGATCTGTCTTTTGTGCTCTACCTACGACAATGTCGGCACAGAGCAGACGGGCATGAGTAGAGCTCTTTCCGGTGAGGTGGCAGTCGACAGTGTTGTGATTCGCCATCGGTGTTGGTTCGTGATGACCACTCTGGCTTGCGGCGGAGCTTGCTGTGGATTGCAGTGGCATCGAAAGGTCTTTGTGAGGGTTCTTCTCTTCGGATCTAGTGGTTGACTTCGACGCTGAGATGCAATCTATGGACAGTGGCTTGATGCAAAGGGATGGTTGTGCAGCGGCGGCGGTCACACATCGTATGTAGCTGCTGGGTTCGTAGAAAAGTGGTGGCGACAACACATTTGTGGCTTCGATGGTGCTGTTACTCGAGCACCCAGTCTCGAGCTCCGGGGTGAAAGCCTAGGTCTTGACCCAAGTTGGTTATACCTGGCAATGACGATGTTTATACGTCGTTACCTTGTTGAAGGCATTGCTCGGATATGCTCGGACATGTTCTTAAGGGTGAAAACCTAGATTTCGGCCGTGAGTGGTTGGATCCGGTAACGACGACGCTTGAGCGTCACTCACTTCCTGAAGGCGTTGCTGTCGAAGAACGTCATCGTCTATGTGATGTCATAAGATGGTTGGTGCATATATGGTCATTGTTGTAGTTTGCCGATCACGGATCAGATCGCCTTGGGTTTTCTTTTTCCTCATCTATGCATAGCTTTGGTCTTATATAACTTTGCTATTTGCCGGCTTGTTTCTCTGTGCGTGCGTAGGGGTTGGCTGTGTGCATCCTAATTATGCAGAGGCCGGGTGTGTACTCTTCGTGGTTGAATTCTCTTGATGCTTCATTTTGAGGCAATAAAATTCATCCTTTATCGGAAAAAAATCTAACTTTTGGATGATCTAGCCGAGCATTTGTGGTTGCTTCATGACCAATAAATTTCTATGTATTATGTTTTACTTCGAATGGTTTAATTTGGACCATTTGTTATGTTTGAATTTGAATCTAAATTTTGAATCAAAATTCATAATTTGGGGATTTGAAATGATTGTCAAGTATGTGTGTCTGATATTATAGACGCGGGAGTGGCGTCCTGACGCGGCGTGGCCCTCTCGCTGCTGCTCTGGACGCTGGCTGCCCACGGTCACCGGCGCATCACGGTCACCGGTCACGGGCACGGAACTTCCACTGGAGGCGGCCAGCCAGCGCCACGGAGTGGCCGCTCGTCGAGCACTTCCACTGGACGCGGAACGTCGAGGACAGGCGCCCTCGTGCGGACCCCCGATGTTCCGGCGGCGAGGACCACTACTGCCTGCGTTCCGAAGTCAATGCTGATCTTAGAGTGAGATATTTTGACAACTTAAATTGGTGAACTTCGACACTTTCGGTGACGAAGTGAGAACCCTAGCGTACCGTGGATGTAATTTACTCCATGGTTTTTGGTGGTGAATTTGCTCTGCCTCGGTAGTTCAGTCCAGCAAGATAAATTTCACTTCGGCAATACTACTGGTAGGACAGAAGGCGCAGCAAAATGGCGACTGTAACAAGGTAAAAACAGAGTAGTCCTTTTCAGCGGTAGATGCTTCAGAGATAAACTACAGGGGCAGTGATAAACTACAGGGGCAGTGCTAGTATTCAGTCATGCAGATCAATCAAGCAAAGCAGAAACTACCATCTGTTTTTTTTAATGTTCTACCATCTGTTTCTCACCAATCATCAAAGTCAGAGGCCAAGGGCTGCTACTACATGGATCCATAAGCTCCATCAACAAATTACTGTATGGAGAACGGTTACTATACAAGCAAAAATGAGCATAACTAGGCGATTTACAGGGCCAAAGCCAACAGCTTCATCATATCTGACGATGATGCTACACTAATAGTACTCGTTAAATAGAAAAGAAAGATCTAGCGAGCAGTTTCAGACGGAAAAAGAATCAGCTATCAATATGGCAAGAATGGGCCAGGGTGCTCATCTCCTAGTTCGACCTGCCAAGTTCCTTGCTACAGTGGACGTCGACGATGACGAAGATGAAAGGGTTGTCGTTCTGTTAAACTCCTCCTTGTCCTCGCTGAACGCCTTCAGAAGCGTATCTTGCAGGTCGTGAAACCTCCTCTTCCTCTCGGAGGATGCATCTCTTCCGAGGGAAGCCAGCTCAGGTTCATCGTCCATGATCTTGTCCAGCACATTTGAACAGCGTGGGAAGAAACGTTTGCCGAGTTCAACTGGTATAAACATTCAGATTGCAGTTAGTCCAGATACATAAGCTTGGTAAAATGTCATCTTATAGCTGAATGCACGCGCACACACATGCGAGAGTAATCATTAGCAATTCGACCACCAATTAACATTTCGTATGTGTACATATTTGGGTTCACTCTTCAGTTCTTAACAGGAGAGAGAATAAAATCTGGGATTTCAACCTTATCTACACCAGTAATCCTATTGATATTTTTCTTTCTTTCTTGAGCACACCCCCCAAGTCTGCGTCATTTGTACCAGAAGAAATCGCTAACATGGAACGGGTCTTACAAGCAAACTAACACAAAAAGGAAAAGGCAGGAACAAAAATCTAGAAAGCTAAAAACAGAACAACCAAAAGATAAAAACGCAAGCTGTGCCTCACCTGTTTTGGAGAGGGCTCTCATCCGAGCTAAGTGTTCCTCCTTCATTTTGAAAGAAGTATCATTCAGATCAACGGTTGTTATCTCCAGAGGTGGATTTGTACTAGAACCAAGGGTAAATTCCAAAGTACCATCCACTTGAGCAATGTCCATTGCTACTCTTGCCTCAATTGGAAACATTATCCTTGCCAAAGCAACTACAAAGCATGAAAATAATTGTGTGAAAACACAACTTCCAAGAGAATAAAAAAAAGGTTAACACATTGCTAATTGCCCGTGGAAAGCTTCACTTCACATGCAAAACACCACCAACTGTAAATCCAACCAAACAACTAATTTTGAACACTACACCATATGTAGATGAATATTACCTCGGTTTTCAAGGTACAGTAACTTTCCACGAAGACAGTCACCAGCCAATGCAAGAGAAAGTGATGCTTCTCCAAGTTGTGGATCCCTTCTTTCAGCTTGCTCCAATATCTCAATGCATAATTTATCATTGGGAGACGGCTTTCCTTCTTCAGTATTCCCAAAATAATCACCATGTTTTGTGAGTCTCTTTGAGATTTGAACTGCTTTTCTTCCATCAAATGTAAAATCTGAAGGCCGGGCACCTTTGGTTAAAAGGGAGACAACGATTTTAGGATCTCTCCGCTTAGCGGCGATGTGAAGAACAGTATAACCTCTTGGGTTTCTGAGATTAACATCCGCAAGTGCGATGTCCAGAAGTTCTGTTGTAATTTTTGAGTCACAGTGTTCTACAGCATAGTGCAATGCAAATGCATCATCAAGGTTAGTCTGCCCTTCTGTGAGCAGCATCCTGACAAGCTCCACATCATCAGAATCAAGTGCTCTGAGTATCCTTCTTACGTGTTTGTTAGGAAAGCCATTGTCTTCGGGTGAAGCTAATCCAAGAGTTATCCGTAAATCAGTAATTTGCTTGATGACATCTTGAGGCAATGCTTTCTCTAGAGTAATCATGTCAAGATTTGACCGGACTACCATCTCCATGCATCTCTCGAACAGTTTCACGCAAGATTTGTTGCATAAGTTTGCAACAGATAAGATCAACGGAAGGTTATCCACTTCAACTTTATCAAGGAAATCAAGGAGATGCCGCTGCATGGAAAAGAAGGGCATAACATGGGTTAGTACTCGCTTCTCAAAAACATGAAACAATAGAACAATAGAGAACTGTTACAAGTAGCAAGTCGACGAGAGTTAGCATCAAACGATACACGGGCAAATCATCTGCAGCGAAGTCAGAATTATTAAAACACAAATCTCAGTATGACAAAGCTAAGAAGGAAAAGCATATCATCACTAAAAAATACATAAAAATCCGAAGTCTCGACACAGCCATACGGATTGATAAGAATATAGACGCATAAACGGTCTAATCTGATAAGTAATATTTTAAGAATACAAACACATACATTGATTAACCCAATTTGATTACAGCCCTGTCAACAAGTATTTCAAAAAATAGAAAATGGAAGATTTTATTACCCCCAGCCTCTGCATCAAAGTTGCATATATTTAAGTAACCTATCAAAAGTAATTTTATGTGTTTCAAATGCTCGCAAGTACATTAGAATACAAATTGGTTATAAAATCTTTTACAGTGAACCTCCATCTAAACATTTATATCATGCACAGATCCATGGATTGATGACTGGTTACCTAAAAAGGGCGTTCACTATCAAAACACTCCTGCTCAGAATAACATTAATAGATGATCCTAATGGAAATTAAGGAGTTGTGGAGCAAATATGTTTATGAACATTAGGAATATTAGGCGCTTTACACACTGACACCCGAAACTTTATTAAGTGAGAAAACAGACGATATAATACTGTCGCAGACTCCCGGTGTTGTGAATTGTCTGGGGAAAGGTGGTGCACATGCTTTCCTATTATATCCGGGGGAAAGGTGCTGTACATGCTTTCCTTTGTATTGTATATGTACCAAACGTCTGCATTAATGCAACCTAGATTTGTACAGTTTCATAAGAACTGCATTTCATTGATGAAAAATATAAGTAGGGGCATGTACCATATTGACACCACTCATTCTTTGAGCAATGAACAATTACCATTTTTCCCCAAGAAAAAAAAACATCAGAACAAGAATCCTTGAGATAGCATCAAAATGACACGGCACCTCAAGGTCCCAACTGTACAATTTCCATTGACAACTTCACCAATTTCAAGATCACCACATGATAAGCACAAGCTCCTCATTGCTACCGACAAAACGTACTAGTACTAACCAATGTTTAACGCTATTTTTCAGAAGTACTGAAATTGATTAAATTTAGCAGAAATGGTAAGGGGATCTAAGCCCATTTTGCCGCATACAGAAAATGTCCCCGCGTGCAGAAAGAAAAGACAGCATTAAACCTTGCTGTCTGAGCACAAGAACGTGCGCGCAAATATGCATTCCCAGCAAGCACAATAAATGTCTGAAACCAAGAAAGCATCATGGAGGAGAAGGGGAGAGGGAGAGGCGGACCTGGAAGAGGTTGGCGAGCTCGCCGACCTGGAAGGTGGATGCGGCGAAGAGGACCTGCGCCATGAAGGAGACGGCGGGGTGGCAGCCGACGTGCGCGCAGCCGCCCTCGTCGACGCAGGCGCACGCCGACTTGGGGAGGTCGCGGACGCGGCCGCTGTACAGGTAGTCGAGCACCAGCTCCAGCGCCTCGTACCTGACCTCGACCTCGTCGCCGAGAAGCTCCCGGAGCTCCAGCCGGTTCCCCTCCACGCCGCCGGACGACCCGGCGGCGGCGGCGCGGCGCTTGAAGAGGGCGCGCAGGAAGGGGCTCCGCGCGGACAGCACGCAGCGGTGCACGCGCAGGTCGGGCGCGCCCGGCACGGCGACGAGCGCGTCGGCGAGGAAGGCGAAGTCGTCCGGCGAGCGGAAGGCGGCGGCGAGGTTGTCGGAGAGGCGGCGGAGCGCCTCCACGTCCGCGTCGGGCGCCGCGTCCTCCATGGAGACGCTGTCGTCGCAGTCGGAGAAGGAGGCGGTGACGTGGCTGCTCGGGGCCTCCATTGGCGCTGCTGTTGCGGCGGCCGCGTGCGACTCGGGAGTCGGGAGAGCGGCCAGTTGGTGGGAGCGAAGGCGCGAGGAAGTCGAAGTGAGCGAGACGCGCAGCTCGCCAAAGGGAGGTTTAATATCAAAGCCAAGAGCCACACCATTTTTGTAGATTTTAAACAAATAAATTAAACGAGGGTGGGATTCATGGCAATCTTGCAATTTGGCCCGACGCAAATCGATCAGGCCGTTGACCGGCGTATTTGTCGCCGTCGGGTACGGCCAGGAGCCACCGGTATTTCGCTCCGTTATTTTCTTTCACAAATTATTCTTCTCTTCTTCAAGAAGGGCGGAGGGCATACAATAAAACCAGCCCTAACCAGAACGTCCTTAAAAAAATACTCCCCCGTCCGAAACTACTTGTCGTAGAATGAATAAAAATAGATGTATTTAGAACTAAAATATTTCAATATGATCTATTTCTCCGACAAGTAATTCCGGACCGAGTGAGTAAGAAATTAAACAAAAGTCCTTGAAGAAAAAATCACCATCTTCCTTCTGCTTTATAGCAGCACTGGCGGAGCTATAATAAGGCCAAGAGGCATATGACCCACCCATCCGATGGCCTAAACATTGAAGAGTACTAGCAATGTACCCATGCGATTGCAAGGGATTCAAAGTAGAATAATACTTGTTCACAAACTTGAAAGAAGACGCTCTAAATTTAATATACATATATCACTAAATAATATATTATGTTTCGTACAAAATATATTCATCGGGCTGTTTTGATGAAGTGAGGGAGGGATGTTGTTGGTTTCAAGATACTAAGGGGTTTTCTGCAAATTGGAGCAGAAAAGTAAGCTATTATTGCAAAAGGTCACAACTTACCTCACAATCGTTAGATGCAGATCTAATGGTAAAAAATGACACATGACAGACACACAACATCATCAACTAAGTCTTTTATAGGAGTAGAGATAGATAAAACTGGGCTTTTGAGAGAGAAGGAAAAACAAGTTTCCTTCTACTTGGCCTGCTTTGGCCCACACAAGTATTTTTGTGTAGCTTCACCACTGCATTTTAGAAAAGCTTGTTGTCGCCTTCTTCTCGGCACAGTAGTTTTATTGAAACTCAGGAGCTTGAAGAAGCAGCGGCTGAAAAGCCATCGATGTAAACCAGAAGACGTCGATGGTCATAGTCAAGATAGACCGCTATCCTGAAGAACTTGACGACAAGAAGGGACAGAAGATAATCCCAATTCCCGCCAGACAGAGGAAGAGGACACAAACCTCGCAAGTTCCCTAATGAAGTCCCATCTGGTTGAGCTTCAATGGGCAAAAAAGGAATCGGAGAAAAAAAATAAACACCACGACATCATCCCCTCCGCAGGGCGTTACTGAGCACCTAGACAATAACGAGGCCTAATAATTTGTCCCTGACTGAAACTCCACATGCTCTCCGTCGATGCCAAACAACATCGCCTGAATGAGGATAGGATAGGATAGGGATAATTTATTCCTCGTCGCCGATCACAACAACATCTCACCACCACCAGCTAGACACTTGAACTTAACCCTAACTAATGTTAGGGTGACCAAACACTACATACATCACAAACTGGGATTCCCCCACCTCGGTGGTGTCGGAAGGCACCTAAAGGCGAGGGGAACCAGCGATGGCAGTTGTAACCCTGGTAGCATGTTGTATTTGCGTGAGCGCTTATTTGGTCAAAACTATATGTACTAAACTACCTGACTTATGTGGACTTCAATAAATTATGTTAAACACCTTCGAAACATGGACAAAATTTGCCAAAACAAGTACTGAACTTGATTGACATGTTTTCAGGCCCATGAGGCATCCGAGAAGTTGACTAGGATACCATTCATTGAAGGAAAACTGCCCTCGAGGCAATAATAAAGTTATTATTTTATATTTCCTTATTCACGATAAGGGTTTATTATTCATGCTAGAATTGTATTGATTGGAAACTTAAATACATGTGTGAATACATAAACAAAAACTATGTCCCTAGTAAGCCTCTACTAGACTAGCTCATTGATCAAAGATGGTTAAGGTTTCCTAACCATAGACATGTGTTGTCATTTGATAACAGGATCACATCATTAGGAGAATGATGTGATGGATAAGACTCATCTGTTAGCTTAGCATAACGATCGCTCAGTTTATTGCTATTGCTTTCTTCATGTCAAATACATATTCCTTCTACTATGAGATTATGCAACTCCTGAATACCAGAGGGATGCCTTGTGTGCTATCAAACATCACAACATAACGGGGTGATCATAAATATGCTCTACAGGTATCTCCAAAGGTGTTTGTTAAGTTGGCATAGATCAAGATTAGGATTTGTCACTTCGAGTATCGAAGAGGTATCTCTGGGCCCTCTCGGTAATACACATCATAAGAAGCCTTGCAAGCAAATGACTAATGAGTTAGTTACGAGATGATGTATTGCGGAACGAGTAAAGAGGCTTGCCGGCAATGAGATTGAACTGGGTATAGAGATACCAACGATCGAATATCGGGCAAGTAACATACCGATAGACAAAGGGAATTACGTATGTTGTCATAACAGTTCGACCGATAAAGATCTTCGTAGAATATGTAGGAACCAATATGGGCATTCAGGTTCCACTATTGGTTATTGACCAGAGAGGTGTCTCGGTCATGTCTACATAGTTCTCGAACTCGTAGGGTCCGCACGCTTAACGTTCGTTGACGATATAGTGTTATATGAGTTATATGATTTGGTGACCGAATGTTGTTCAGAGTCCCGGATGAGATCACGGACATGACGAGGAGTCTCGAAATGGTAAAGAGGTAAAGATTGATATATAAGACGATGGTATTCGGACACCGTCATAGTTTCGGAGTGCACCGGGTACTCATCTGGTCAACGGAAGGGGTTCCAGGCACCCCCGGCAAGTGTATGGGCCTTATGGGCCAAAGAGGGACAGACCAGCCCACAAGAGGGCTGGTGCGCCCATTCCCTTGGCTGGTTGGCCCTAGGGGAAGGAAAGGGGAGGGGTGGCCCCTCCTGCCTTTCCCTCCTCAGGAGAGAAAGGAAAGGGGGGGGGGGCGCCACCTCCTCCTTCCTTCGTCCCGCACTCCAAATAAGGAAGGGGCGCAAATTGGGGGAAGACCCCAAGTAGGACTTGTCCTACTTGGGGTGCCTCCTTGTTGCTCCCTCCCCCCTATATATATGTGGGTGGGGGCACCTAGAACAAGAGATAACATTGTCTTAGTGCTACTTCTTGAGCTTGCGTTGCTTTTCCCTTGAAGAGGAAAGGGTGATGCAGCAAAGTAGAGATAAGTATTTCCCTCCGTTTGAGATATTGGCATCACGTCTGTGTCAACCGAAATGATTATGCATCTACTACTATTACTCCACACATCAACCGCTATCCAACATGCATCTAGAGTATTAAGTTCATAAAGAACGGAGTAACGCATTAAGTAAGATGACATGATGTAGAGGAATTAACTCAAGCAATATGATGAAAACCCCATCTTTTTATCCTCGATGGCAACAATAAAATACGTGCCTTGCTGCCCCTGCTGTCACTTGGAAAGAACACCGCAAGATTTGACCCAAAGCTAAGCACTTTTACCATTGCAAGAAAAACCAATCTAGTTGGCCAAACCAAACCGATAGTTCGAAGAGAATTACAAAGATATCAAATCATGCATATAAGAATTCTGAGAAGATTCAAATAATATCCATAGATAAACTGATCATAAATCCATAATTCATCAGATCTCGGCAAACACACTGCAAAAAAGTATTACATCGAATAGATCTCCAAGAACATCGAGGAGAACATGGTATTGAGAATCAAAGAGAGAGAAGAAGCCATCTAGCTACCAGCTATGGACCCATAGGTCTGTGGTAAACTACTCACGCTTTATCAGAAGGGCAATGGTGTTAATGTAGAAGCCCTCCATGGTCGAATCCCCCTCCGACAGGACGCCAGAAAAGACCCTTAGATGGGATCTCACGGGTATAGAAGGTTGCGGTAGCAGAAAAGTGTTTCCATGGATGCCCCTGTTGGTTTGGGGATATATGGGTATATATAGGCGAAAGAATTAGGTCAAGAGGTGCACGAGGGGCCCACAAGGGTGGGGGTGATGAAGCCATGGACCTAGGGTAGGGTCATAGGCCTGACCTAGATGCCCTACACAAGGTCACTACCCTAGAATCAAGGACATTCAAAGTGTAACAAGAGATACCGACTGAAGTAACCTTGGAGTACAATCCACTCGACCAATTACCTCACTCGGATAGCCCAATTCCATTCGACCAAGACAAAGTCACTCGACTATACAAGAAACCACTTGGAGTGCAAAAGACCTAGAGTCACTCAGGATGGCAACGGTCAGGCGTTCACTCCGTAGTCTTAAAGATCATTAATAGCTCTTTATAGCTGGCGTTACCAGTAACGCCCTATCTTAATGTACATTTAACCCTGTAACAGGGGATGGCTGGCGTCCTGACGCACTCTATATAATCCACCCCCCTCCTCTGGCACAAGGGTTCACACCCTCTGTAACACACACCCTCATATTCCAGTCGACTGCCTCAGGGCACCGAGACGTAGGGATTTTACCTCCTCCGAGAGGGGCCTGTACTCGTAAACTCGTGTGTACAACCTCGCCGTAGTTAGAGCCTTGCCTCCTCATACGTACCCCCTACTCTTACTATCAGACTTGGTACCAGGACAGTTGGCGCCCACTGTGGGGCAAAGCGTCTTGGCAACTTCCGGTGAGGTTGCAATTTTTCCGATCTTCATCAACATGGTTTCCAGCGGTGGTTTGCTTATGGGCCGCGAGTTCCGACTCGGCGTGCTCACTTTTGTCGCCGACGACTTCGCCTGGATTCAACAAGCCCCCCTCGATGTCGAGGCTCTTCCGATCCGCAGGGCATCGCACTTCCATGCGAGTGCCTGCGGTGTCCTTCTGCGGCAGCCGTCGACCCCGTATCGGTTGGCTCCCGCATCATCCACTCACTCCGCTGGACGCTGCCGCAAGAGATCCGGTCGGTCGCGGATCCAGCGGTGGGTGAAGCATGCAGTCGCCCGCCAGTCGGGCACCCCTCAAGTCGCGGCGATCGAGCCCGATGAATTTATCTACGGACCATTCGGCTGGCTCCGCGAATACTCTTTCCTAGCGCGGGAGCAGCGACCCCACGGTGGAAGTTCTCATGGTCGACTCGCGTCGCAGCTCACCAGGGTTTCGCCGTGACGGCGATAATGGTTGATAACCCACAAGTGTAGGGGATCGCAACAGCTTTCGAGGGTAGAGTATTCAACCCAAATTTATTGATTCGACACAAGGGGAGCCAAAGAATATTCTTAAGTATTAGCAGTTGAGTTGTCAATTCAACCACACCTGGATAACTTAGTATCTGCAGCAAAGTATTTAGTAGCAAAGTAGTATGATATTAATGGTAACAGTGGCAAAAGTAAAGATAATAGTTTTGTAGGAATTGTAACATTAGTAACGGAAAAGTAAATAAGCGAAGCACAATATGTGAAAAGCTCGCAGGCATTGGATCAGTGATGGATAATTATGTCGGATGTGATTCCTCATGTAATAGCTATAACATAGGGTGACACAGAACTAGCTCCAGTTCATCAATGTAATGTAGGCATGTATTCCGAATATAGTCATACGTGCTTATGGAAAAGAACTTGCATGGCATCTTTTGTCCTACCCTCCCGTGGCAGCGGGGTCCTAGTGGAAACTAAGGCATATTAAGGCCTCCTTTTAATAGAGAACCGGAACAAAGCATTAGCACATAGTGAATACATGAACTCCTCAAACTATGGTCATCACCGAGAAGTATCCCGATTATTGTCACTTCGGGGTTGTCGGATCATAACACACAATAGGTGACTATAGACTTGCAAGAGAGGATCAAGAACTCACATATATTCATGAAAACATAATAGGTTTAGATCTCAAATCATGGCACTCGGGCCCTAGTGACAAGCATTAAGCATAGCAAAGTCATAGTAACATCAATCTCAGAACATAGTGGATACTAGGGATCAAACCCTAACAAAACTAACTTGATTACATGGTAAATCTCATCCAACCCATCACCGTTCAGCAAGCCTACGATGGAATTACTCATGCACGGGGGTGAGCATCATGAAATTGGTGATGGAGGATGGTTGATGATGACGACGGCGACGAATCCCCCTCTCCGGATCCCCGAACGGACTCCAGATCAGCCCTCCCAAGAGAGATTAGGGCTTGGCGGCGGCTCCATGTCGTAAAACGTGATGAAACTTTCTCTCTGATTTTCTCTCCACGAAACGAAATATATGGAGTTGGAGTTGAGGTCGGTGGAGCAGCAGGGGGCCCACGAGACAGGGGGGCGCGCCCAGGGGGGAGGGCGCGCCCCCACCCTCGTGGACAGGGTGTGGGCCCCCTGGCCTTGATTCTTTCGCCAGTATTTTTTATATTTTGCAAAACTTATCTCCGTGGATTTTTAGGTCATTCCGAGAACTTTTGTTTTCTGCACAATAAACAACATCATGGCAGTTCTGCTAAAAATAGCATCAGTGCAGGTTAGTTTCATTCAAATCATGCAAGTTAGAGTGCAAAACAAGGGCAAAAGTGTTTGGAAAAGTAGATACGTTGGAGACGTATCAACTCCCCCAAGCTTAAACCTTTGCTTGTCCTCAAGCAATTTAGTTGATAAACTGAAAGTCATAAAGAAAATTTTTTACAAACTCTGTTTGCTCTTGTTGTTGTAAATATGTAAAGCCAGCATTCAAGTTTTGAGCAAGTAATATGAACTAACCATACTCACAATAACATTTAGGTCTCACAATTACTCATATCAATGGCATAATCAGCTAGCGAGCAATAATAATAAAACTCGGATGACAACACTTTCTCAAAACAATCATAATATAATATAGGAAGATGGTATCTCGCTAGCCCTTTCTGAGACCGCAAAACATAAATGCAGAGCACCTTTAAAGATTAAGGATTGACTAAACATTGTAATTCATGGTAAAAGAGATCCAGTCAAGTCATACCCAATATAAACCAATAGTAATGAATGCAAATGACAGTGTGCGGGTGCTTTTTAATAAGAAGGTGATGACTCAACATAAAAGTAAATAGATAGGCCCTTCGCAAAGGGAAGCAGGGATTTGTAGAGGTGCTAGAGCTCGATTTTTAAAATAGAGATGAATAACATTTTGAGCGGCATACTTTCACTGTCATGGCGATATCTTCCATACTACATGCATTATAGGCGGTTCCCAAATAGAATGGTAAAAGTTTATACTCCCCCACCACCAACAAGGCTTGCTCGAAACAACGTGTGCCTCCAACTAACAACAGCCCTGGGGGAGTTTTGTTTAATTATATTGATCTTTTTGGATCATGGGACTGGGCATCCCGGTTACCAGTCCTTTCTCGTGAATGAGGAGCGGAGTCCACTCCTCTTGAGAATAACCCACCTAGCATGGAAGATACAGACAGCCCTAGTTGAAACATGAGCTGCTCGAGCATACAAAACAGAATTTCATTTGAAGGTTTGGAGTTTGGCACATACAAATTTACTTGGAACGGTAGGTAGATACCGCATATAGGAAGGTATGGTGGACTCATATGGAACAACTTTGGGGTTTATGGAGTTTGGATGCACAAGCAGTATTCCCGCTTAGTACAGGTGAAGGCTAGCAAAAGACTCGGAAGCGACCAACTGAGAGAGCGACAACAGTCATGAACATGCATTAAAATTAATTCACACCGAGTACAAGCATGAGTAGGATATAATCCACCATGAACATAAATATCGTGAAGGCTATGTTGATTTGTTTCAACTACATGCATGAACATGTGCCAAGTCGAGTCACTCAATTCATTCGAAAGGAGGATACCATCCCATCATACCACATCATAATCATTTTAATAGCATATTGGCACGCAAGGTAAACCATTATAACTCATAGCTAATTAAGCATGGCACAAGCAACTATAATCTCTAAATGTCATTGCAAATATGTTTACTTCATAATAAGCTGAATCAGGAACGATGAACTCATCATATTTACAAAAACAAAAGAGGTTGAGTTCATACCAGCTTTTTTCATCTCAATAAGTCCATCATATATCGTCATTATTGCCTTTCACTTGCACGACCGAACGATGCGTATAATAATAATAGTGCATGTGCATTGGACTAAGCTGGAATCTGCAAGCATTCAACTCAAGAGAGAAGACAAGTAATATGGGCTCTAAGTTAAATAAACAATCATGCATATGAGAGCCACTAAACATTTTCAATATGGTCTTCTACTCTCGACCCCCAAAGGAAAGAAAAGAAAATAAAACTATTTACACGGTAAAGCTCCCAACAAGTAAGAAGAAGAATGAGAAATCTTTTTGGGTTTTCATTTTAATTTCTACTACAAGCATGGAAATTAAACTAACTAATTTTTTTGGTTTTTCTTAAGGTTTATCAAACACACAAGAAGAAAGCGAGAAAAAGAAAACTAAACTAGCATGGATAATACAATGAAAGAGTATGAGCACCGACAGCTAGAATAGTGTGTGAACATGAATGTAAAGTCGGTGAGAAATACGTACTCCCCCAAGCTTAGGCTTTTGGCCTAAGTTGGTCTAAGGCCAAGGGTAGCCTGGCTGATATCCGTAGTTGTAACTGGGGTCATACTGAGATGCAGCAGCAAATGCCTCCTGAGCTGCGGCATGTTGGCGAGCCGCCTCCGCTCTCCCCTCGTGTTCAGCTGCCTCCTCCCTGGTAACAACATATCTTCGTTTTTCCTGGTAATCAAAAAGGAAAGGAGCAGGGAGAGTAACATGGACGGAGCTATGTCTGTCAAAAGATTAGTCGATACTGGAGGAATTGTTTATTCCTCAAAAGAAAACGATGTTTGACCATCGCGTCATAATCTAAATAAGCAGGAGGCAACACCATATCCCCCTCTCGTGGGGCTATACCAAGATAATTAGCCACACGGGTCGCATAAATTCCTCCAAATAAATCTCCAGCCCTACCATTATTATGCAACCTACATGCAACTATTGCCCCCAAGTTGTAATCTTTATTACCTAACACAGCGCTCTTGAGGACACAAAGATCAGGGACACACATATGACATGCTTCATCTTTACCATTAATGCATCTACCAATGAAGAGAGCAAAATAATGTATAGCAGGAAAATGAATTCTCCCTATGGTAGCTTGTGCTATATCCCTAGATTCTCCCACAGTAATACTAGCAAGGAAGTCTTTATATTTAGATTTGTGGGGATCATTAACATTGGCCCACTGCAGGAGTTTGCAAGCAGTTGTAAAATCTTCTAAGTCCATGGTATAAGATTTATCATAAATATCAAACATGACACTTTGAGAATTACGTGAACATTTATATTTAAACCTTCTCACAAATGAATCAGCCAATTGATAGTACTGAGGACACTTATCTTGTAAGAAGTCCTCAAGATCGGCATTACACACATATGCGTCAAATTCATCCTTAATTCCTGCATTGACCATAAAATCGTCTGATGGCCACTCACAAGCTCGCACTTTTGCGTCCCTTGATGGTTCATCGTCTTGCTCACGCATAGCAAGCCTGGGCCCTTTCTTTATTGAGGAACCACCTTGGTACATTCTCCTAGACATATTTCTTTTTCTGGAAAATTTCTGAAATTTTAGTAACTTCAAAATATAAGTGAATAAAACTAAACAAGATTGGTAGCAACTACTCCTACAAGTGCCTAGAGCCTATATCGTGCATTAGAATTACTTGGGACCTCATAAATTTAACATGCAAGCTCAAGAACATGGTCACCTATGCAGCAAAAATTTGCAATGAATAAAGCACTAGAACAAAAACTAATTGGACCAATGGAGGAGGCACATACCAAGCAACAATCTCCCAAAGCAGTTTTGTGAATGGAGCTTTGAGCAAGGAGATCGAAAATCGCAACAAAATGAGCTAGAACTCGTGCTTGAGCTGGATGGGGATTTTTTGGGAAGAAGATGGAGTGTGTGACTGCAGGAATAAGTGGAGGGGGGCCACCATGGGCCCACAAGATAGGGGGCGCGCCTAGGGGGTGTGAGCGCGCCCTCCACCCTCGTGACCTGGTGCTTGCCCCTCCTGCAGTGTTTTCAGTGCCTAAAATCCTCAAATATTCCATAAAAAATCATACTAAATTTGCAGGGCATTTGGAGCACTTTTATTTTCGGGATATTTTTTTATTACATGGATAATTCAGAAAACAGACAGATAATACTATTTTTTCTTTATTTATTTTAAATAACAGAAAGTAAAAAGAGGGTACAGAAGGTTGTGCCTTCTAGTTTCATCCATCTCATGATCATCAAAATGAATCCACTAACAAGGTTGATCAAGTCTTGTTAATAAACTCATTCCGAATAACACGGAACCGGAGAAATTTCGAATAACACTAAGTTACCTCAACGGGGATATGAACATCCCCAATAATAAGAATTTCATACTTTTTCTTGACAGTAAGGAGAGGAAATTCAAAACCTCCAATAATGATAGTTGGACTTTTTCCAATAGAATTGATGCTATGAACTTGAGGTTGTTTCCTCGGAAAGTGTACCGTGTGCTCATTACCATTAACATGAAAAGTGACATTGCCTTTGTTGCAATCAATAACAGCCCCTGCAGTATTCAAAAAGGGTCTACCAAGGATAATCGACATACTATTGTCCTCGGGATTTATCAAGAATAACAAAGTCCGTTAAGATAGTGACATTTGCAACCACAGGCACATCCTCACAAATACCGATAGGTATAGCAGTTGATTTATCAGCCATTTGCAAAGATATTTCAGTAGGTGTCAACTTATTCAATTCAAGCCTATGATATAAAGAGAGAGGCATAACACTAACACCGGCTCCAAGATCACATAAAGCAGTTTTAACATAATTTCTTTTAATGGAACATGGTATGGTTGGTACCCGTGGATCTCCAAGTTTCTTTGGTATCCCACCCTTAAAAGTGTAATTAGCAAGCATGGTGGAAATTTCAGCTTCTGGTAGTTTTCTTTTATTTGTAATGATATCCTTCATATACTTAGCATAAGGATTTACTTTAAGCATATCAGTCAAGCGCATATGTAAGAAGATAGGTCTAATCATTTCAGCAAAGCGCTCAAAATCCTCATCATCCTTTGTCTTGGATGGTTTAGGAGGAAAGGGCATGGGTTTATGAACCCATGGCTCTCTTTCCCTACCGTGCTTCCTAGCAACAAAGTCTCTCTTATCATAACGTTGATTATTTGATTGTGGGTTATCAAGATCAACAACATGTTCAATCTCTACATCATTATTATTGCTAGGTTGAGCATCAACAGGAACATTATCATTAACATTATCACTAGGTTCATGTTCATCACCTGATTGTGTTTCAGCATCAGAAATAGAAATATTATTGGGATTCTCAGGTGTGTCTACAATAGGTTCACTAGAAGCATGCAAAGTCCTATCGTTTTTCTTTTTCTTCTTTTTAGAAGAACTAGGTGCCTCTAAATTATTTCTCTGAGAATCCTGCTCGATTCTCTTAGGGTGGCCTTCAGGCAAAGGTTCCTGAGTCATTCTACCGGTTCTAGTAGCCACTCTAACAGCAAAGTCATGTTTATTATTTAATTCATCAAGCAAATCACTTTGAGCTTTAAGTACTTGCTCAGCTTGAGTGGTAACCATAGAAGCATATTTGCTAATGAGTTTAAGTTCACCTTTAACTCTAGCCATATAATCACTCAAGCGTCCTATCTTGAAAGAATTATTCTTTCATTCTCTACCA